>NC_057813.1:333825401-333993518 GCF_018294505.1 Triticum aestivum
ACTTGTCCTTCCTTTCCGAATCCTTGCTTCTCCGGGATGTTCTTCGTTCATAACGATCATCTCTACTCCTTCTCTCTCTTGGTGGTGATTCTTCTCTTCTACTTCTCCTCTTAGGTGATTCTTCTCTTCTTTTGTAGGGTGACGTACACTCATTGGAATAGTGTCCGGGTCTTCCACAATTGTAGCAATTACGCTCTCGACTAGAAGATCTTTTGTCATTGTAGGACCTTGACTTGGAGCTTCTTTCTTTGCTTCTACTCTTGTAAAACTTGTTGAAGTTCTTCACCATTAGGCTCAATTCTTCATTGAAGGTTTGTTTCTCACTTGATGATGTGGGGGCTTCACATGAGGCTTTGTAAGCACCACTTGACTTGTTGTGAAGTTCCTCCTTATCCTTGAGTGACATCTCATGAGCAACAATTCTTCCAATGACTTCCGTTGGCTTGAGATCTTTGTAATTGGGCATCATTTGGATCAATGTGCACACGGTATCATATTTTCCGTCCAAAGCTCATAGGATCTTCTTGATGATGAATTTGTCGGTCATCTCTTCACTTCCTAAGCCGGCAATCTCATTTGTGATAAGAGCAAGCCTAGAGTACATTTCAGCGACACCTTCACCATCCTTCATTTTGAACTTGTCAAGCTGACTTTGAAGCACATCCAACTTGGATTCCTTGACGGAGTCGGTACCTTCGTGCATATCAATCAAAGTATCCCAAATTTCCTTTGCATTCTCAAGACGGCTGATTTTGTTGAATTCTTCGGGGCACAATCCGTTGAAGAGGATATCACAAGCTTGAGCGTTGTATTGCAGCATATTCAACTCTTCCGCGCTAGCTTCATGGTTCGGTTCTCTCTCATCAAAGAATTCACCTTGCAAGCCAATACACACAATAGCCCAAACGGCGGGGTTATGTCCAAGAATATGCATTTTCATCTTATGCTTCCAACTAGCAAAATTAGTACCATCAAAGTAAGGACCTCTATGGTGATAGTTTCCCTCGCTAGACGCCATACTCTCCTAGGTTGTGAAACCAAGGCTATGACTACCAAAAGCTATGGAAATCAAAGCAAATGGAGACCAAAGCTCTGATACCACTTGTAGGATCGAAAGTATGTCTAGAGGGGGGGTGATTAGACTACTTGACCAAATAAAAACTTATCCTTTTCCTAATTTTAGTCTTTGGCAGATTTTAGCTAACTTAGCATAAGTCAAGCAATCTTAACACAATTCAAGCAAGCATGCAAAGAGTATATGAGCAGCGGAAATTAAAGCATGCAACTTGCAAGAATGTAAAGGGAAGGGTTTGGAGAATTCAAACGCAATTGGAGACACGGATGTTTTTGTCGTGGTTCCGATAGGTGCTGCTATCGTACATCCATGTTGATGGAGACTTCAACCCACGAAGGGTAACGGTTGTGCGAGTCCACGGAGGGCTCCACCCACGAAGGGTCCACGAAGAAGCAAGCTTGTCTATCCCACCATGGCCGTCGCCCATGAAGGACTTGCCTCACTAGCGGTAGATCTTCACGAAGTAGGTGATCTCCATGCCCTTACAAACTCCTTGGTTCAACTTCACAATCTTGTTGGAGGCTCCCAAGTGACACCTGGTCAATCTAGGAGACACCACTCTCCAAGAAGTAATAGATGGTGTGTTTATGATGAACTCCTTGCTCTTGTGCTTCAGATGATAGTCTCCCCAACACTCAACTCTCTCTCTCTCGGGATTTGGATTTGGTGGAAAGAAGATTTGAGTGGAAAGCAACTTTGGGAAGGCTAGAGATCAAGATTCATATGGTTGGAATGGAATATCTTGGCCTCAACACAAGTGTAGGTGATTCTCTCTCAGAAAATGCAAGTTGGAAGTCTAGGTTCGTTCTGATGGCTCTCCCCACGAATGAAGAGGAGGTGGAGGGGTATATATAGCCTCCACACAAAATCTAACTGTTACACACAACTTGCCAATCTCGGTGGGACCGAATTGAGGAACTCGGTCGGACCGATTCAACAAATCTAGTGACCATTAGGATTTTCAGTGGGACCAACATGCAATTCGGTAGGACCGATATGGTTAGGGTTAGGGCATAACATAATCTCGGTGCGACCGATTACTCAAACTCGGTGGGACCGGTTTTGCTAATAAGCTAACCAGAGAGTTGGTTAGGTAAACTCGGTGGGACCGGTTCGCTCATTTCGGTGAGATCGAAATGTTACGAAAAGGAAACAGAGAGTTTACAGTGCAATCTCGGTGGGACCGATCGCTCATCTCGGTGGTACCGAAACATTACGAAGGGAAACAGAGAGATTACAATCCCATCTCGGTGAGACCGAGATCCCTATCGGTGAGACCGATTTGCCTAGGGTTTGTGGTAGTGGCTATGACATCTGAACTCGGTGGTGCCGGATAGAAAGAATCGGTGGGGCCGAGTTTGACTTTTGGTTCAGTTCATATGTGGATGTGAGAAAGTAGTTGACGGCTTTGGAGCATATCACTAAGCATTTTGAGCAAGTAAGCCATTAAGCAACACCTCATCCCTCCTTGATAGGATTGGCTTTTCCTATAGACTCAATGTGATCTTGGATCACTAAAATATAAAATGTAGAGTCTTGAGCTTTGAGCTTGAGCCAATCCTTTTGTCCTCAGCATTTTGAGGGGTCCACTTTTCTCATCCATGCCATGCCAATCATTGAGCTTTCCTGAAATATTCATCTTGAAATATCATTAGCTCAATGAGCTATATGTTGTTAGGAATTACCAAAACCACCTAGGGATAGTTGCACTTTCACCCTCCAGCCACGGGACCCGTGTTTGTTTGTTGATTATAGCCCCGCCTCACTCCACATGTTCGCCACCAACCACCTTGGGCTAGACACTGAACACCTTTAGCCATAGGCCGAAGTGTGGTCGGACCCGTAGGAGGGCCTCGCAGAAGATAATAAAGGACGAGATGTGGAGGAGGGAGTTGGGGCCTAGATCGTGAAAATCTAGCACGTAAAAGAACATCAACCCCCTCACGAAGGGGTGCAGGGGAAATCCAAGCCCCCTTAGGAAATGGGGGAGGAGTACAACCCTTTCGCCCGGCCTGGGCGTAGGGACGATCTGGCTGGCTTCAGGGGCCCGATGGGTGACATTGGCCGACAAGTAGCCGACCTGCTTCTGCTCTAGGATGTCTCTATCGGTGATAATGGAGGCCTCCCACTTCTCGTTGGCACCGGATTCAGCCACGGCTGAAAGGGATGGGGTGGGATTTGCTGTGGAAGCAGAGAAAAGGGGCGCTGGAGCCCACAAGGACTGCATGAGCGGAAGATGGAAGAAGGCATGGGATGCTGACTGATGTATCTCCCCCTTTTATAGGATATTGATAAGCCAAGAGTCCCTTTTTTCACGTCATTGGCTTCTCCACTTCCTGATACGCTTGCAACATTACGTACGGGGTGGGGAATCGAAATCGTTGATCATATCCCCTGAAAGGCGGGGCACGATCTCCACCTTGAGGAGACATGCCAAACATGGTGTTAGCCTCGAGCCGCGCTTCAAGAAATACTAACCGCTCTGCATTATGGCCAGATGCCACTCTTTGAGAAAAAGTTGTTAGATGAAGGTGCAGTTTACACTTGAATGATTTTTTGCCTTCGTGGCTAAGTAAAACGGTCGTTTCGGATTCCGGACATCGCTTGACTCCGAACATGAACGAAGAACACTGGAGAATTGGCCTCGCAAGTGGAATACTATTGGGTGAGCATATGCCGGACACAAGCCTTGGCGTTGGAGGCAAGTTCGAGGGCTACTGAGGGAGTTATGGACTAAGGGGTCCTCGGGGAGCCGGCTCATTGAATATGGGCCGGATTGGTGAAGTCGTACAGGGACAGGAGGTCTAGGAAGCCGTGGTGTGCCCTCCAAGTCAAGGATAGGCAGAATCTCTTTTTCCCTTATTGTAATCTATCCCCGGTAACCCTAACCCTACTGGTGTCTATATAAACCAAGGGTTGTAGTTTTTAGGGCGAGAACTACATTCATAACCTCATCACCTTAGGGTTTAGCTCATGCTGATCTCGAGGTAGATCTACTCTGTAACCATACTATACATCCAATACAATCAAGTAGGACGTAGGGTATTACTTCTTCGAGAGGGCCCGAACCTGGGTAAACACTGTGTTCATCGTCCCTTGTTCCCCATAGATCTCAGATCCACAACTCAGGACCCCCTACCCCGATGTCTGCTGGTTTTGACACCGACAAATGGTAAGAAAAACTTAGTTCCACTAGCCACCAAAAGAGGCATGAGGGATCTGAGTGAGAGTGATGCAAAGCATCCCATGGTCATTCCCATGGACCGACCTTCGTCTCCCCAAGTGCCAAGTGGACCGATGACACGAGCACGTGCAAGAGATATCGAGACCGAGGTGACATCTCTCCTCGCTCAAGTCCCTTTCGAATCACATGAGACATGGCTACTACCTCAAAGGGAGACACTTTGCGTACTCAGGTACCAAGGAACCAGGCATGGAGAAGCTAAGGAGTAAGGCCAAACAATGGAGGGAGAACAACGCAAAGACGGAGAAGAAATGGAGCAAGACAGAGCTTGCCTGGATGATCTAGAACCCCATTTGGACGATCCATACCAAGCCCGGATGAGCCGGACCTCCTCTCGGACGATCCGGGTAATGTGCCCAAAGACAATAGCATGCCCCTCGGCGAAGCCGGGTCATCCGAGACTCCACCCAGATCATCCAGACCTAGCCGGACGTCCAGAGAATGTCCCAGACATCCGAGCAGCCACAACAACCTAGCCGGACCATCCGGGTGACCACCCGGATCATTGAGACCGCCATCCAAATCGTCTGGCCCTTGCCTGCATACATGACTCCGGCGAGGCCCATGTACACCTTCACTCCCCTAGACTATATATACTCATCTCCTACCTACATTTTAGGGTTAGCTAAGTGATAACTCATATCTAGAGATTGAGTTTTGCTCATCCACCACTCCCATGGAGTTCAAGACCTCCTTGTGAGAATATCCCCTAGTTGATTCAAGACCCCCTTGTGGGTAGGTCTATTTAGGATTCAAGACCTCTCTCCTTCAAGGATTAGGATGAAGTAGCTACCATTTGTCACCTACTTCATGTTGGACGTGTATCCTTGTACTCCTCCTTGTGCATGTGGATTTAGCATATGTGTGATTGGACCTTTTCTATTTGAGTGTTCATCTTGTGTTCTTCTCTTGTTTGCTATATTCCCCCCTCCAAGTGTGAAAAGATCTCCCTCTAGGGTTCCACCCTACATCCTCTTGGTATCATGAGCAAGATTGATTCACATCTTGGAGTCCCTACCCCCACTTTCTAGCCTAATTCTGTGTGTTTTTGTCCAATTTTGAAAATCCCACAAAAAGAGCCATACAAAAAAATCATTTGTTGCTTTGACGATGTTTTGTTGATTTTGATCCATGGATTCACTGTATTGCAAGTGGACCTAGCATTACCCACCATGAAATCCACCCCAAAATCACCCTAAATTTTCTTTTCTCCCCATTTTCGTGTTCATCCCGAGCCCCAACTCGCCTATGTTGACCTTCCCGGACGATCTGGGTACAGCCTGGATGGTTGACCTGCCCGTACTATGCGAACGAGCTCGGGGAAGACTTTCATGGAAGGTGAGGAGAAAACTATGGCACTATTCTTGAATGGACTCAACCATCCTATTAAGAAAATCTCTGGTTTCCAAACGTACACCAGCCTCCTTGAGCTAGTGCACCGAGCTACCAAGGCGGAGCGACAAGTGCAAAATGACCTCAAGTACGCCAAGTACTCTTCCGAGACCTACGGTTCATACACTCAAGCTTCAACGACCACGACACCGTCTACCATGACTAAAGCTTGACCAAGCACTGGTGACAAGTCAAGCTACAAGAAACGTATGACATCTTTGAGTCGTCCTCCTACTACAAGCAACTATATGCCAAGAGCTTCATCATCAATTATTCCAACGGATGAGACCATCAAGACGAGTTCCATCAAATGTTTCGCATGCCAAGGCCGAGGCCACAAGACATTTGAGTGCCCCACTAGGCGCACCATGATCGCCAATGATAACAGCACTTGCGACTCCATGAGCGAATAAGAAATGGAAGAAGTTGAGCATGTGGCCATGCATCATCAAGTGAATGAAGAATAAGATGCTCAAGTCTTTTATGACGATGATTTGAGCCCCACTCTTGTTGTCTCCAAGGTCTTGACACTTCAACAACAACAAGACGAAGACCAACGTTGACATATCTTCCACACCAAAGCGGGCATCAATCGACGATCCATCAAGCTCATCATCGACGGCGGAAGTTGCCACAATTTGGCAAGTGAAGAATTATGCTCCAAGCTACAATTGGTCAAGAATAAGAACCCTCGCACCTACAAGGTCCAATGGCTTAGTGACTCCGGCACCATTCAAGTAGAGCACACCGTTCGAGTGTCCTTCAAGATTGGCGCATACGAAGACACATTGGAGTGTGTTGTGGTTCCTATGTCTGTGTGCCATCTTCTCTTAGGAAGGCCTTGGCAATTTGACCGTGGTGTCATCCACAATGGATGAACCAATCACTATAGCCTCAAGATGAAGGGAAAGGAGTACGTTCTTTGACCCGTCGCTAAGTCAAGTCACCATCGACAAGCAAGCTTCAACCCATCATGGAGACAATAGAGAGCAAGTGAACCACCAAAAAGAGAGTGAGAGCCACAAGCCAAAAATGAGTGACTCCATGATGAGCGACAAGAAAAACCTAGTGCTTTTAGCCACCAAAAGAGACATGAGGGATGTGCGTGAGAGCCCATCGAGTGTTCTTCACTTTGTACTTGTGTGCAAAGATGAAGCGGTGAGGACTAATACTTCACAACATCTACCTTTAGTGTTGTCTCATTTATTGCAGGAATTCATAGATGTGTTCCCCGATGAGCTACATCCTGGACTTCCTCCACTTCGTAGAATCAAAGGCCGCATCGACCTAATTCCCGGCACAACTTTACTGAACAAGGCAACATACTGCGTCGACTCCGACGAGACAAAAGAGATACAAAGGCAAGTGCAACATCTCATGGAAAATGGGTATGTATGCGAGAGCTTAACTCCATGTGTCGTTCCGGTTATTCTTGTGCCTAAGAAAGATGGTAGTTATCACATGTGTTCCGATTGTTGTCCCATCAATGCTATCACTGTTAGATACCGTCATCCCATTCCCCACCTTGATGGCATGCTAGATGAACTTAGTGGAGCCACTATTTTCTCAAAAATTGACCTTAGAAGTGGCTACTATCAAATTCGCATGCAAGAGGGTGTTGAATGGAAACATCTTTTAAAACCAAATTTGGCTTGTATGAATGGTTAGTCATGCCTATGGGCTTATATCAAGCACCTAGCACTTATATGCATGTGATGCATTATGTTCTTCGCAAATACATTGGCATATGTGTTGTGGTATACTTTAATGATATACTTGTGTTTAGGGAATCTCTTAAAGATCATGTCATACATCTTAGGGGCGTATTGCAAGTTCTTAGAAATGAGCGATATATGCTAACATGGACAAATGCATTTTGATGTTGACAAACTTGTTTTCTTGGGATTTGTTGTTTCCTCTACGGTCGTTCAAGTAGATGAGGTTTAAATTGATGCTATTAAAACTTGGCCACAACCAACAAATTTGCAACAGGTGCGTAGTTTCCTTGGCCTAGCCGGTTTCTATCATCGATTTGTGAAGGACTTTAGCACTATTGCATCACCATTGCACGCATTGAGTAAGAGCACCATTTGTTTTGGGACCTTCCCAAGACACCGCATTCCATGAGCTTAAAACTTGCTTACACATGCTCCATTGCCTGCATTACCCAATTTTGAGAGAACTTTTGAAGTGCATTGCGACGCTAGAGGTAATGACATAGGAGGAGTGTTAATGCAAGAGGAACACCCCATTGCATACTTTGGCGAAAACCTTTCCAGAGTGCAACTTAACTATCCCATTTATGACAAGGAGTTATGTGCTTTAGTGCGAGTCTTGCATGTGTGGGAACATTATCTTCGCCCTCGTGAATTTGTCATCCACAGGATCATGAGATGCTTAAAAACCTGAAGGGTCAACAAACTTTAATAAGCGATATGCCAAATGGAGTGAGTTCATTGAGTCATTTCCTTATGTTATCAAGTATATCAAGGGAAAAGAGAATGTCGCAGAGGATGCTCTTTACCACAAATGCATGCTAGTTACTAAATTTGAATTGAATGTAATTGGATTTGAGCACATTAAAGACTTGTATGTTCATGATACTTCATTTTCTATTCCTTTTGACAAATGCTTAACACATACATCTTGCGAGCAGTATTATATCAAGTATGACTATCTAATGAGGGCTAACAAACTTTGTACCCCCGAGTCTTCTCTTCGTTTGTTGCATTTGCAAGAGGCTCACGGTGGAGGACTTATGGGACACATTGGATGCGACAAGACATTCGCTATGCTTTACAAGAACTACTTTTGGCCCAATATGTTTTGCGATGTCTCATGTTACACCAACCGGTGCTCTACATGTCGCAAAGCTAAGTCTACCGCTCAATCCCATGGTCTCTATATGCCACTCCCTATTTCGTACCATCCATGGGAAGATATTAGTATGAAATTTGTGCTTGGTTTACTTAGAACTCAAAATGGAAAAGATATGGTATTTGTCATTGTGGGCCGATTCTCTAAGATGGTACATTTTATTCCATGCAACATGATAGACGATGCTTCACATGTTCCAAATATCTTTTGTAGCGAAATCTTGCGATTAAATGGAGTGCCCAAGACGATTGTGTCATACAGTGACATCAAGTTCCTTAGCTACTTTTGGAAGACGCTATGCGCCAAGCTTGGAATCAAAGTATTCTTCTCATTGGCATACCATCCACAAACCGACGGCCAAACAGAGGTCACCAAATGGATGCTCTCTACACTCCTCCGCATGTTGATCAAAAAGAACATCAAGGAGTGGGAGGAATGCTTACCCATCATCGAGTACGCCTACAATCGAGCAAGACACTCTACTACCGGCACGTCCCCCTTCGAGGTCGTCTACGACTTCAACCCATTGTCCCCATTGGACATTATAGCGCTACCACTACAAGAGTGCATCAACAGGGACGGGAGTGCATGAGCAAGTTATCTCAAGAAGGTGAATGAAGATACAAGGCACACGATCAGGCGCCAAGTACAACGCCTTGCGACCAAGATCAACACAAACAAGCACCCTATGGTGTTCAACCCCGGAGATTTTGTGTGGCTACACCTACGGAAAGAACGCTTCCCCAATGAACACAAGTCCAAGCTACTACCACTAGCCGATGGACCTTTCAAGGTGCTAGCACACTACAACAACAATGCATACAAGTGTTGGGAAACGTTGCATGGAAAACAAAAAAATTATATGCACACGCAAGATCTATCCATGGAGATGCATAGCAACGAGAAGGGAGTGTGTCTACATACCCTCATAGAACGTAAGCGGAAGCATTTGTTAATGCGGTTGATGTAGTCAAACTTCTCCGTGATCCAACCGATCGAGTACCAAACATACGACACCTCCGCATTCAGCACACGTTCATCTTGGTGGCGTCCTCGCCATCTTGATCCAGCAAGACGACGAAGTAGTGGATGCGTTCCGGCAGCACGACAACATGGTGACAGTGGTGGTGATGCTATCTCTGCAGGGCTTCACCTAAGCACTACAAAAATATGACCAAGGGACGAAACTGTGGAGGGGGCCACCGCACATGGCTAAGAGATTGTCGTGACTTTGTGTGGCACACCCCTCCCACATATATATAGGTGGGGGAGAGGGGAGTAGCTAGGAGGCGCCCCAAGTAGGGCCGAATCCTACATGGGCTCCTGCCCTGGCAAAGCCCCCCTACCATATATGCCGGAGGGGGAAAGGAAATGGGGGAGAGGGATGGAAGGGGGAGGCCGAATGCCCCTCCTTCCTTTCTCCCATAGGTCGGCTGCCATATGGGGGTGCGCCAGCACCTTGTGGGTTGGTGTGCTCCCCTCTAATGGCCCAATAGGCCCATCATCCTCCCGGGGGTGTCCAAAACCCCTTCTGGCGATTCGATGACTACCCAGTGCACTCTGAAACTCTTCTAGTGTCCGAATTGTATCATCCTATATATCAATCTTTACCTCTAGACCATTCTAGAGCTCCTCTTTATGTCCATGTTCTCACTCGAGACTTCGAACAACATTCGGTCACCAAATCATATAACACTATATCGTCAACAAACGTTAAGCGTGCGGACCCTATGGGTTCGAGAATTATGTAGACATGACCGAGACACCTCTCCGGTCAATAACCAATAGCGGAACCTAGATGCCCATATTGGTTCCTACATATTCTATGAAGATCTTCATCAGTCAAACCTTTATGACAACATACGTAATTCCCTTTGTCTGTCGGTATGTTACTTGCCCGAGATTCAATCGTCGGTATCTTCATACCTAGTTCAATCTCGTTACCGGAAAGTCTCTTTACTCATCCCGTAATACATCATCTTGCAACTAACTCCTTAGTCATTTTGCTTGGAAGGCTTCTTATGATGTGTATTACCGGGAGGGCCCAGAGATACCTCTCTGATACTCAGAGTGACAAATCCCAATCTCAGTCCATGCCAACTCAACAAACACCTGATACCGGTAGAGCATATTTATGATGACTTAGTTACGTTATGATGTTTGATAGCACACAAGGTATTCCTCTAGTATACGGGAGTTGCATGATCTCATGGTCAAAGGAACATGTATTTTACATTCAAGAAAGCAGTAGCAATAAACTGAATGATAATATGCTAAGCTAAAGGATGGGTCTTTTCCATCACATCATTCCCCTAATGATGTGATCCCGTTATCAAATGAAAACACATGTCTATCGTCAGGAAACCTTAACCATCTTTGATCAACGATCTAGTCTAGTAGAGGCTTAGTAGGGACATAGTATTTGTTTCTATATTCACACATGTATTTAAGTTTCTGATCAATACAATTCTAGCATGAATAATAAACCTTTATCATGAATAAGGAAATATAAAATAACAAATTTATTATTGCCTCTAGGGCATATTTCCTTCAACAAGATCGACATTCAACGCGACAAGTACAACATGAGTGACATCTTCAATGTCAAGGGCCTATCTCACTTCCATGGTGATGAGGATTTCGATCCAAGGTCGGATCTTTCTCGGGGGAGATGATGCGGGGCATACCATGCTCATCCCAATGGACCTACCTTCGTCTCCCCAAGTGCTAAGTGGACCGATGACACGAGTACGTGCAAGAGCTATCGAGACCAACGTGACATCTCTCCTTGCTCAATTCCCTTTCAAATCACATGAGACATGGATACTACCTCAAACGGAGACACTTTGCATACTCAGGTACCAAGGAACCAGCCATGGAGAAGCTAAGGAGCAAGGCCAAAGGATGGAGGGAGTAGAACGCGAGGACGGAGAAGAAACTGACCAATATAGAGCTTGTCCGGATGATCCACGCCCCCATCCGGACAAGACAGACCTCCTTCCGGATGATTTGGGTAATGTGCCCGAAGACAATAGCACGCCCCTCGACGAAGCCGGATCATCTGGGAGACCACCAAGATCATATGGACCCTATCGGACGTCCGGACCAGGTCCCGGACATCCGGGCCAGCCACAGCGAACTAGCCGGACCATCCGGGTGACCAACCGTCATCCGGATCATCTGTCCCTTGCCTGCATGCACGACTTGAGCCGAGGCCCATGTCCCCTTCACTCCCCTAGACTATATATACTCGTCTCCTACCTATGTTTTAAGGTTAGCTAAGTGATAGCTCATATCTAGAGATTGAGTTTTGCTCATCCACTACCACTCCCACGGAATTCAAGACCTCCACATGAGAAGAACCCCTAGTGGATTCAAGACCCCCTTGTGGGAAGATCCATCGAGGATCCAAGACCTCTCTCCTTCAATGATTGGGATGAACTAGCTACCCTTTGTCACCTACTTGTGTTGGATTTGGATCCTTGTATCTCCTCTTTATGTATGTGGAGTTAGCATATGTGTGATTGGATCTTGTCTATTTGAGTGTTCATATTGTGTTCCTATCTTGTTTGCTCTCTTCCCCCCTCCAAGTGTGGAAAGATCTCCCTCTAGGGTCACACACTACATCAGAGAGCCCATCGAGCGTACTTCACTTTCTGTATGTATTTTGCAAATCTCTATGTCTCCATCCTTGACCTTTTCACGAATGGAGTTGAAGCATCTCTTGATGTGTTTGGTTCTCTTGTGAAACCTGGATTCCTTTGCTAAGGCAATTGATCCGATGCACTGGGTATAACACCCAGATCGGATATGAACTCCTTCATCCAGACTCCTTCATGCGTTGCTTCTGAAGCAGCTATGTACTCCGCTTCACACATAGATCCCGCCATGATGCTCTACTTGGAGCTACACCAACTGATAGCTCGACCATTCAATATAAATATGTATTCAGTTTGTGACTTAGAGTCATCTGGATCAGTGTCGAAGCTAGCATCGACGTAACCATTTACGAAGAGCTCTCCGTCACCTCCATAAACGAGAAACATATCCTTAGTCCTCTTCAGGTACTTCAGGATGTTCTTGACCGTTGTCCAGTGATCCACTCCTGGATTACTTTGATACCTCCCTGCCAAACTTATGGCAAGGCACACATCAGGTCTAGTACACAGCATAGCATACAAGATAGAACCTATGGCCGAGGCATAGGGAATGACTTCCATTTTCTCTACCTTCTGCAGTGGTTAGGCTTTGAGTCTGACTCAACTTCACACCTTGTAACACAGGCAAGAACCCTTTCTTTGACTGATCCATTTTGAACTTCTTCAAAACTTTGTCAAGGTATGTGCTTTGTGAAAGTCCTATTAAGTGTCTCGATCTATCCCTACAGATCTTGATGCCCAATATATAAGCAGCTTCACCGAGGTCTTTCATTGAAAAATTCTTATTCAAGTATCCTTTTATGCTATCCAGAAATTCTATATCATTTCCAATCAACAATATGTCATCCACATATAATATCAGAAATGCTATAGAGCTCCCACTCGCTTTCTTGTAAATGCAGGCTTCACCGTAAGTCTGTATAAATCCATATGCTTTGATCACCTCATCAAAGCGTATATTCCAACTCAGAGATGCTTACACCAGTCCATAGATGGATCGCTGGAGCTTGCACACTTTGTTAGCACCTTTAGGATCGACAAAACCTTCTGGTTGCATCATATACAACTCTTCTTTAAGAAATCCATTAAGGAATGCAGTTTTGACGTCCATTTGCCATATTTCATAATTATAAAATGCGGCAATTGCAAACATGATTCGGACTGACTTAAGCATCGCTACGGGTGAGAAAGTCTCATCATAGTCAACCCCTTGAACTTGTCGAAAACCTTTCGCGACAAGTCGAGCTTTGTAGATAGTGACATTACCATCAACGTTTGTCTTCTTATTGAAGATCCATTTATTCTCAATGGCTTGCCGATCATCGTCCAAGTCCACCAAAGTCCATACTTTGTTCTCATACATGGATTCTATCTCAGATTTCATGGTTTCAAGCCATTTATCGGAGTCTGGGCTCATCATAGCTTCTTCATAGTCCATAGGTTCGCCATGGTCTAATAACATGACTTCATGACAGGATTACCGTACCACTCTGGTGCGGAACATGCTATGTTCGACCTATGAGGTCTAGTAGTAACTTGATCTGAAGTTTCATGATCATCATCATTAGCTTCCTCTCTAGTTGGTGTAGGCATCAAGGGAACGAATTTCTCTGATGTGCTACTTTCCAATTTGAGAGAAGGTACAATTACCTCATCAAATTCTACTTTCCTCCCACTCACTTCTTTCGAGAGAAACTCCTCCTCTAGAAAGGATCCATTCTTGGCAGCAAAGATCTTGCCTTCGGATCTGTGGTAGAGGGTGTACCCAATCGTTTCCTTACGGTATCTCTATGAAGACACACTTCTTCTATTTGGGTTCGATCTTATCAAGCTGAAGCCTTTTGGCATAAGTGTCGCAACCCCAAAGTTTAAGAAACGACAACTTAGGTTTCTTGCCAAACCACAATTCATATGGTGTCATCTCAACAGATTTAGACGGTGCCCTATTTAACGTGAAAACGGTTGTCTCTAATGCATAACCCCAAAACGATAGTGATAAATAGGTAAGAGACATCATAGAACATGCCATATCTAAAAAAGTACAATTACGACATTCGGACACACCATTACGTTGTGGTGTTCCAGGTGGCGTGAGTTGTGAAACAATTCCACATTGTTTTAAATGAAGGCCAAACTCATACTCGAATATTCAGCTCCGCGATCAGATCATAGAAACTTTATTTTCTTGTTATGATGATTCTCCACTTCACTCTGAAATTCTTTGAACTTTTCAAATGTTTTAGACTTGTGTTTCAATCAAGTAGATATACCCATACCTACTCAAATCATCTGTGAAGGCCAGAAAATAACGATACCCGCCACGTGCCTCAACACTCATCAGACCGCATACATAGGTATGTATTATTCCCAATAAGTCACTAGTCCACTCCATTGTTCCGGAGAACGGAGTTTTAGTCATCTTGCCCATGAGGCATGGTTCGCAAGTATCAAGTGATTCCAAAAGTCCATCTGTATGAAGTTTCTTCATGCGCTTTACACCAATATGACCTAAATGGCAGTGCACAAATATGTTGCACTATCATTATCAACTTTGCATCTTTTGGGATCAATATTATGAATATGTGTATCACTACGATCGAGATTCAACAAGAATATACCATTCATCAAGGGTGCATGACCATAAAAGATATTACGTATACTCATATAAATAGAACAACCTTTATTCTCCGATTTAAATGAATAACCATCTCACAATAAACAAGATCTAGATATAATGTTCATGCTCAACGCTGGCACCAAATAACAATTACTAAGGTCTAAAACTAATCCTGAAAGTAGATGTAGAGGTAGTGTGCTGACGGCGATCACATCGACCTTGGAACAATTCCCGACGTGCATCGTCACCTCGTCCTTAGCCAATCTTCGTTTATTCTGCAGCTCCTGTTTTGAGTTACAAATATGAGCAACTGAACCAGTATCAAATACCCAGGCACTACTACGAGCATTAGTAAGGTACACATCAATAACATGTATATCAAATATACATTTTTTCACTTTGCCATCCTTCTTATCCGCCAAGTATTTGAGGCAGTTTCGCTTCTAGTGACCATTCCTTTTGCACTAGAAGCACTCAGTTTCAGGCTTGGGTCCAGCTTTGGGCTTCTTCCCGGGAGTGGCAACTGGCTTGCCATTCTTCTTGAAGTTCCCTTCCTTTCCCTTGCCCTTTTTCTTGAAACTAGTGGTCTTTTTAACCATCAACACTTGATGCTCCTTCTTTATTTCTACCTCTGCAGCGTTAAGCATTGCAAAGAGCTCAGGAATCATTTTATTCATCCCTTGCATATTATAGTTCATCACGAAGCCTTTGTAGCTTGGTGGTAGTGATTTAAGAACTTTGTCAATAACACTACCAACTGGAAGATCAACTCCCAGGTGGGTAAAGTGGTTATGATACCCAGACATTTTGAGTGTGTGTTCACTGATAGAACCGTTCTCCTCCATCTTGCAGCTATATAACTTGTTGGAGACTTCATAACTCTCAACCCAGGCATTTGCTTGAAATATTAACTTCAACTCTTGAAACATCTCATATGCTTCATAACATTCAAAATGTCTTTGAAGTTTTGGTTCTAGGACGTAAAGCATGGCACACTGGACTATCGAGTAGTCATCAGATCGAGCCTGCCAGACATTCATAACATGTGTAGTAGCTCCCGCAGCAGATATGTCGCCTAGCGGTGCATCAAGGACATAATTCTTCTATGCAGCAATGAGGATAACCCTCAAGTTATGGACCCAGTCCGTGTAGTTGCTACCATCATCTTTCAACTTAGCTTTCTCTAGGAACGTATTAAAATTCAGGGGAACGGTAGCTCAAAACTATTAAGACTAAGTTCATGAAAAATTTAAGTTCAATTAATCAAATTACTAATGAAATCCCACTTAAATAAACATCCCTCAAGTTATCTATCAACTAACCCATGTCCGATAATCACGTGAGATGGGGTAGTCATCAATGGTGAACATCTCTATGTTGATCATATCTACTATATGACTCACGTTTGACCTTTCGGTCTCTAGTGTTCCGAGACCATGTTTGTACATGCTAGGCTCGTCAAGTTTAACCCAAGTATTCTGCATGTGCAAAACTGGCTTACACCTGTTGTATGTGAACGTAGAGTCTATCACACCCGATCATCATGAGGTGCTTCAAAATGACGAACTTTGGCAACGGTGCATACTCGGGGAGAACACTTTTATCTTGAAATTTAGTGAAGGGGTCATCTTATAATGCTACCGCCATTCTAAGCAAAATAAGATGCAAAAAGGATACACATCACATGCAATCAAAATATGTGACATGATATGGCCATCATCATATTGTGCTTTTGATCTCCATCTCCAAAGCATAGTCATGATCTCCATCGTCACCGGCTCGACACCTTGATCTCCATCGTTGCGTCGGGGTCGTCTCGCCAAGTATTGCTTCTACAACTATTGCTAATGCATAGCGATAAAGTAAAGCAATTACATGGTGCTTGCATTTCATACAATAATTAAGAGACAACCCTAAGGCTCCTGCCGGTTGTCGATATTACAAAACATGATCATCTCATATATCAACATATATCACATCATATCTTGACCATATCACATCACAACATGCCCTGCAAAAACAAGTTAGACGTCGTCTACTTTGTTGTTGCAAGTTTTACGTGGCTGCTACGGGCTTCTAGCAAGAACGGTTCTTAACTATGCAAAAACCACAATGGTGGTTTATCAAGTTTGTTGTTTTAACCTTCTTCAAGGACCGGCCGTAGTCAAATTGAATTCAACTAAAGTAGGAGAAACACACGCCTGCCAGCCACCTTTATGCAAAACAAGTTGCATGTCAGTTGGTGGAACCGGTCTAATGTGCATGGACATGTAAGGTTGGTCCGGGCTTCATCCCAAAATACCGCTGAATCAAAATAAGACGTTGCTGGTAAGTAGTATGACCATCACCTCCCGCAAATCTTTGTGTTCTACTCGTGCATATCATCTATGCTACACATAGACCTAGCTCGAACGCCACTGTTGGGAAATGTTGCATGGAAAACTAAAAAATTCTACACACACGCAAGATCTATCCATGGAGATGCATAGCAACGAGAGGGGAGAGTGTGTCTACATACCCTCATAGACCATAAGCGGAAGCATTTGTTAACGCGGTTGATGTAGTCGAAGTTCTTCGCTATCCAACCAATCGAGTACCGAACGTACGACACCTCCGCGTTCAGCACACGTTCAGCTCGGTGATGTCCTCGCCTTATTGATCTAGCAAGACGGAGAATTAGTGGATGAGTTCCGGCAGCACGACGGTGTGGTGACGGTGGTGGTGATGATATCTCTGCAGGGCTTTGCCTAAGCACTACGAAAATATGACCGAGGGACAAAACTATTGAGGGAGGCGCCGCACACAGCTAAGAGATTGTCGTGGCTTTGTGTGGCGCCCCCCTCCCACATATATAGGTGGGGGAGAGGGGAGCAGCCAGGAGGCGCCCCAAGTAGGGACGAATCCCACTTGGGCTCCTACCCTGGTGAAAGTGCAATCATGCCCTAAATATTATTTTGATGTTGATGACAATATACTCATAGGGGACTAACAAAGTTTGTCAAGTATATCTCAGGTTTTTGTCCCCTCGGAATCAATTGTGTGTGTGGATTATGTTTTCGGAAATGATTAACCTCATCAAGAAGGAAGAAACAAGACTATCTTATGTTTACTCTTGAGTATAGGATCCCGCACTATTAAGAGGGGAACATGGAGTATCACTAAGGTTTTGCTCAAACAAATTCTTTTGTGTCAGTTACTAATCCTCATCTTTGTCCAGAACCAAAACATTGGTTGTCCAGTGCAGACCGGACATCCGACCATTCTCATACAGAACCAAAACATTGGTCGTCCGGTGTGCACCGGACGTTCGACCATTCCTATACAGAGCCAAAACATCGGTCATCTGGTCCTCACCGGACGTCCGACCATTCTCATACAGAACCAAAATAGCGGTCGTCCGGTCTCTGTCGGACGTTCGTTGTCTAAAGGAACATGTATTTGACATTCAAGAAAGCATTAGCAATAAACTGAACGATCATATGCTAAGCTAACGGATGGGTCTTGTCCATTACATCATTCTCCCAATGATGTGATCCCATCATCAAATGAAAACACATATCTATGGTCAGGAAACCTTAACCATCTTTGATCAACGAGCTAGTCTAGTAGAGGCTTACTTGGGACACAGTATTTGTTTATGTATTCACACATGTATTTAAGTTTTTGATCAATACAATTCTAGCATGAATAATAAACCTTTATCATGAATAAGGAAATATAAAATAACAACTGTACTATTTCCACTAGGGCATATTTCCTTCAACAAGATCGACATTCCACGTGACAAGTACAATGTGAGTGACACCTTCAATGTCAAGTGAAAGGACATGCGGTGCCCCCATGTGTGGTTTGGTAATTGATGACACTCTCTATGGACTAATGGTTGCATTGAGTTATATTTGAAGGATTTGTCCATAGGCTCTTCTTGAAGTCCATGTGTTGGTTTCAAGGAGTTTATGTGTTGACCAAGGTGCTATTTAGGAATTATCCAAAGATTGGTTATGTGAGTGTTGTGCTTATTGCAAGCATGTCTTGAAGAAGAAGATTATGTGATCATTCATGTTTACCTTCAAGACATCATCCAAATGAAGAGAGTTGGAAAGATTCAAGGTTGATCAAGACTAAGTCAAGAGTGAATCAAGTTGATCAACTCACAAAGCATAGAAGATGTACCGAGAGGGATCAAGTGATCGCATGGTATGGTAAGCATTGTCCATTGTGCTTTGTGTACTAATCCATGGTCTATGTGAGAGTTCTATGTGGGGTTAGGTATGTGTCCATGGGCTTGCGTCAAGAGGAAGATATCACTCAACCCATGGAGAGGATGACATCAAGTGGTGATCGTCATCAATATTGCCATGTGCAAGTTCAAGTGGAGCATGACAAAGAGATCAAGTGCTTGAAGATTGTCGTCCATTGTGGTGTCAACGAACTTGTGAAGATGTGCCGAAGAGTGGCTCACCCATAGTGGAGTATGGGGGAGCAATCATCTAGTCTTCATCGACCCAACACGATCAAGAAGGGTGGTCCATCTTGAGGAGGACAAGTTCGTCATCATATAGCTCAAGTGGACCTTGTGCAAGGCAAAGGTTTTCCCTTGATAGGTTTTCTATTTTACCGGTCTCATGGTGGTAGTTGGGAGACCGGGCTTTAGGATCGATTGTCGTACTATCAAGGGGGGCTCTCGATGAGTAGCTTTATCGTATCATGAGTAGAGAGCTCAAACCATTGCATCCTTGCATCTTCTTTCTTGTTTCTTGTTTGGTTATTTTTGTGAGTTTTGGAGCTTATGGTCATCTTGATGACAAGCTTGAATTCATCGAAAACGGATTTCACATGCATCTTCTATGCTATTTTCGATGTTGGAGGTTTTGTCGGTTCTTCTCTGTTGGAGGTTTCTCTCCTCTTTTTGTTAGGCATACCTCCCCTACCTTCTTCTGTTTTGATGCTACTCGTTATCTTATATCCAACAAGCTTGAGTTTGCTCAATTCGGAGCTCATTTGCAGAAGTTATGGCAGTTCTGGTTTTCCTTGGAGTGTACTTGTTTTCGTGGAAATGGCATAAGGTTGGCGCCAGCGGTAGTACCGCTGGACCGGAGCGGAAGTACCACGTATCGCCACAAGCAGTAGTACTGCTGTCCCACAGCGGTAGTACCGCCCATGGCCATAAGCGGTAGTACGGCTCCGGTTTCGTGCTGGTACCGCCTCGACTCGAGACGTGGTTTTCATGTGTCAGGTTCAGCGGCAGTAGTAGCAGCAGTAGGAGCGGTAGTACCGCTCGTGTGCGGTAGTACCACGGCTACCACCACCCCTAGTGCCGCTCAATGGCCCTCCTCCCTATCTCTTCTCACTGTGCTCGTGGTAGGCGTTGTGCGCGGTCCCATCGGTAGTACCGCTGGGCCAAGCGACAGTATCACTGGCTCCAGCGGTAGTGCCGCTCATACGGCTCTGCCTCGCCCTTTGTTTTGCTCCGCTATCTGTGTTCTACTGCCCGGGCGGTAGTACCGCTCCCCTAAGCGGTAGTACCTCTCGTGCACGGACTGAGCACATAACGGTTGGATTCGGGAGCTCCTATATAAGGGGTCTTCTTCCCCATTCAACCTTATCTTTTGAGCTCGTGTTCTTCCCCCATTGTTGACCTTCTCCGAGCTTGCTATCTCTCAATCCCTCCATGGATTCTTGCTAGTTTTGGGGGGGAAGAGAGAGGAGATCTAGATCCACATTTCCACCAATCACTTTCTCCTCTATGTGACGGGAACCCCTTGGATCTAGATCTTGGATTTCTTGATGTTCTCCTTCTTGTTCTTCCTATCATTTTCCTCCCTGGCATTAGTTGCTTCGGTGGGATTTGGGAGAGAAGGACTTGGGCACTCCATGTGCCCTTGCCACTGCATTTGGTGCATCGGTTTGAGTTCTCCACCGTGATACGTGGAAGTTACAAGTTGAGAAGCTTATTACTCTTGGGTGCTTGGTACCCTTGAGCTTGTTCCTCTTGGGTGCTTGAGCGCCCTAGACGGTTGGTGGTGTTCGGAGCTCAATCATTGTGTAGGACCTTGAAGTATGTCTAGAGGGGGAGTGATTAGACTACTTGACCAATAAAAACTTAACCTTTTCCCAATTTTAGAGTTTGGCAGATTTTAGCTACTCTAGGACAAGTCAAGAAATCATCACACAATTCAAGCAAGCATGCAAAGAGTATATAGGCAGCGGAAATTAAAGCATGCAACTTGCAAGAAAGTAAAGGGAAGGGTTTGGAGGATTCAAACGCAATTGGAGACACGAATGTTTTTGGCGTGGTTCCGATAGGTGGTGCTATCGTACATCCACATTGATGGAGACTTCAACCCACGAAGGGTAACGGTTGCGCGAGTCCACGGAGGGATCCACCCACGAAGGGTCCATGAAGTAGCAACCTTGTCTATCCCACCATGGTCGTCGCCCATGAAGGACTTGCCTCACTAGCGGTAGATCTTCAGGAAGTAGGCGATCTCCTTGCCCTTACAAACTCCTTGGTTCAACTCCACAATCTTGTCGGAGGCTCCCAAGTGACACATAGCCAATCTAGGAGACACCACTCTCCAAGAAGTAACAAATGGTGCGTTGATGATGAACTCCTTGCTCTTGTGCTTCAAATGATAGTCTCCCCAACACTCAACTCTCTCTCATAGGTTTTGGATCTGGTGGAAAGAAGATTTGAGTGGAAAGCAACATGGGGAAGGCTAGAGATCAAGATTCATATGGTAGGAATGGAATATCTTGGCCTCAACACATGAGTAGGTGGTTCTCTCTTAGAAATGGTAAGTTGGAAGTGTAGGTTCATTCTGATGGCTCTCTCCATGAATGAAGAGGAGGTGGAGGGGTATATATAGCCTCCACACAAAATCTAACCGTTACACACAATTTACCAAACTCGATGGGACCGAATCGTTAAACTCGGTCGGACCGATTTAGTAAACCTAGTGACCGTTAGTGATTTTCGGTGGGACTGACATGCATCTCGGTGAGACCGATTCGGTTAGGGTTAGGGCATAACGTAATCTTAGTAAGACCGATTACACAAACTCGGTAAGACCGATTTGGTAATAAGCTTTCCAGAGAGTTGGTCAGGTAAACTCGGTGGGACCGATTTGCTCTTTTTGATGAGACCGAAATGTTACAAAAGGGAAACAGAGAGTTTACATTGCAATCTCGGTGGGACCGATCGCTCACTTCGGTTAGACCGAAACGTTACGAAGGGAAACAGAGAGATTACAACCCCATCTCGGTGAGACCGAGATCCCTATCGGTAAGACCGATTTGCTTAGGGTTTGTGGCAGTGGCTATGACTTTTGGAATCGGTGGCGCCGGATAGGAAGAATCGGTGTGACCGATTTTGGCTTTGGGTTTAGGTCATTTGTGGATGTGGGAAAGTAGTTGAGGGTTTTGGAGCATATCACAAAGCACATGAAGCAAGAGGCTCATTAAGCAACACCCCATCCCTCCTTGATAGTATTGGCTTTTCCTATAGACTCAATGTGATCTTGGATCACTAAAATGTAAAATGAAGAGTCTTGAGCTTTTGAGCTTGAGCCAATCCTTTGTCCTTAGTATTTTGAGGGATCCACTTTCATCATCCATGCCATGCCATTCATTGAGCTTTCCTAAAATAATAGTCTTGGAATAGCATTAGCTCAATGAGCTATATGTTGCTATGAATTACCAAAACCACCTAGGGATAGTTGCACTTTCAATCTCCCCCTTTTTGGTAATTGATGACAACATATAGATCAAAGCTTCGACAAATGATAATAAGATTGAATAACATCGTCGCTTTGAGAAGTATGTGATAAGCAAGAGCTCCCCCTAAATTTGTGCATGGGTTAAGATTTGCTTTGTACTGCAAATGCACAATGAATTAGGCTCATGGGTTACTCTTCCATGTCACATACATCTTGGTGGAGCGCTCAAAATAATAAACATTGAATACATGCACTCATCACCAAGCATAGTGAGTGATCACATAAGATAGATAGAATAATATCAAGCATGCATAAGTGTAGCTTATGATCAAACACATGATCATCAATGTCTCACAAGCATAGTATCTCAACCAAAAGCAAACAAAGTTTGAAAAACCACCAAATAAAGCAAGAGAGAACAAAAGCAACACTCTCTCTCTCGAAGCCTATGATCTATACATTTTTCTCCCCCTTTGGCAACAAGTTACCAAAAAGTTCATAGAAAATGCATAGTGCTAGATCGACTCTCAGGCTTGATCTTCTGGTGGTGGTGTCCTGATAACTCCTTGGACGAAGGCTTCAGTTGAAGTAGAGGGTGCTGGAGTGGATGCTGGAGCTGGTTGCACTAGAACTGTAGGTGATGTGGCTAGTGCTGAAGTTGTTGCTCTAGTGTCTGTCACTGGCACTGCAACTGACCTCTGGGCTCTGGGCACTCTGGCAAACACATTGGTGGTAGTCTTGCCCTGCCTCTCCTGCATATTATCCTGCAGCTGCTCTACAACTGACTGAATCTCAGTTACTTTAACATCAAGGTCATGGAATTTGAGTTCCATGATTCTCTCAAGGCTCTCCTGATTCTGAGTGAGGGTGGCCAGTCCTTTCTCAATCCTCAGTGTAGATGCTATCAAGTAACCAAGCTGCTCCTGTTTGGTTTTCAAGAAATATTCAGATGCCTCCTCTTGAGTTGGCATCTTGGCAGCCTTCTCCTTCTTTGCCTTTTCCTTCTTCTCCTGAGCTTGAACTGATTGTGGATCATCTTCATTCATGACAACCTCATTGTCCTCAAAGTCTGGATAAAGTGGAAAGTGTTCCTTATCCAACTGATATTTCCCTGTTCCCATCTTTGAGTTGATCAATTCCTGAATCTGAGGTGCATATCCACAGCTCCTCTTCTAATCTGCTGCAGTCCTCTTGATTGTTTCAATTATTAGGCTCATGACTTTGAACTTCTGTGGCACATCAAACACATGCAGCATGTTGATGGCATGCCCTCTGATCATGTTATGGTCACCAGACTTGGGCAACAAAGTGTGCCTCAGAATCCAATTGATGGTTGGCAACCCTGACAACAGAAAGTGAACTGATCCAAACTTGTGAGTCTCTACTGCCTTGTCTGGAATCTCCTTGTACATGTGAGCCATGGAGTTGTGACTCAACTTCTTCTTTGCATAATGTCCAGGTCATCCTCATTTTCCTTGGGGGCATTTATCAGACTTGCCCATTCTTCAACAGTGGATTGGTACCTTGTACCTTTAGACATCCAAACAATTCTACCATCTGGGTAAAAATGTGATGTGGAGTAGAACTGCATGATAAGCTCATCATTCCAGTTGGTGAACTTCTGTCCAACAAAATCAGCAACTCCACAAGCAACAAAGCTTTCTTGCACTCCAGGATAGTGCTGCTCATTGTCCCTGATGTAGGTCCAGTCGACCCACCTCATGTCACAGACTATAGGCTTCTTGTCCAACAGAATTGTTTCATAAAAGTCCTGTTGTTCCTTTGTATGGAACCTATAGTCAACAGCAGTTCTTCTTCTTGAAGCATATGGATCTTCCATCCTCCACAGTCTCAGCCCTGAATCCTTCCTGATTCTCATGTCCTCAGCCACAGGATGGGCATCATTGTGGTCTGGTATCTTGGGCTTGAGCTTTCTTAGGACCTGACCTTCTTCATCCTCATCTTTAGCTACATTGGGCACTGGGGCCTTGTTCTTCTCAGTAGCTGGAATACTCCTAGTATTCCTCTTTGGAACTTGCTTGGCCTTGGAGGCAGCTTTGGGTGCATCCTTGGGCTTAGATGTTGCAGCCCCTGATCTGATTGCATCACCCACAAGCTTAGGTGCCTTAGGTGCTGGTGCAGCATCCTCTTCCTCTTCTTCAGAATCTCTTCTCATTGAGGGCTTTCCAAGGACCTTGGCAGTTGTGGTTCTTGCTCTCTTCTTTTTCTTGTCTTGAGCCCCATCATCCTCTGACTCAATTTGGAATTTCATAGTCTCTCCAGTAGGAACTTTTTGAGGTTTGGAAGAAGGGACTTTCTTCTCAGGTGCTTCTTTGGGTTGAGCCTGAGCTGGCACTTGAGTTGACTTTCTGGCCTTTGGCATTGGTGTCCTCTTTGCAGGAACTTTCCTTTTCAGACCTGGTTTAGTGCTCTGTGCAGAGCCATATTCTTTCTTGAGAACTACCTTCTTGGAAGTTGCCTCATCTTCCTCAGCTTTGTAATCTTCATCCTCTGAATCTGAAGTTCTTTTCCTCCTTTTCCTAGTAGCAGCCTTAGGCAAGTTGCTAGGAGTACTTCTGCTCCCTTCATCTGTAGTTGAGGGACTAGTGCCCTCACTCAAGTTCATCTGCTCTTCTGACCTGTTCTGGCTGTCACTCTGATCTGACATACTGCAAAAGCTGACTGCTGACCCCGTGAAGAGTTATAGATGAGATAGAAAAGATGAGCATCACAAAATGCAGAGATTTTTGCAAAAGAATGATTCAAAAGTTCAGTTTTAGTTTTCCACAGAAAGCATTTCGGATCAACCGATTTTCAAACTCGGTGATACCGAAGCAGTTTTGGAACCTAAACTGATGATCTCAGTTGGATCGAGTTTCAGTTCGGTGGCACCGAGACTGCTAGGGTTTCACAGAATCCTCAAATCGGTCGCATCGATTAGTAATTCTCGGTCGGACCGAGAGTCACTAGTGCAATGGCATAAGCCAAATCGGTGAGACCGAGTTTTTCAACTCGGTGGGTCCGAGATGGTTTCGGCGGAAACCTAACCCAGAAAATTTGAATCTCATCTAATCTATGGATTACTTTGGCTGGATAGAAGAGTCTCAATCATGGCAAGAATCAAGAAGAATACAATGTGCTAGGTATCAGACGTGGATAGCACAAAGATTGAGTCCGTACCTAACTTGGCGGTGGACTCGCTACGACGGCAATGGTGGGGACGAAATCCGTTGACGGCGGCGGAGACCAGCGACAGGAGGCTGCTGGCGACGAGGAGACGATCCGGAGACCTCCGATGGCAGAGCGAGCTAATGCGTGGGCGAAGGGTTTCGGAGAAATTTCCAAAATTTTGCCCGTGGCTATATATAGCCCGACCCTGTCGGTGTGACCGAGTGGAACAACTCGGTGGCACCGAGATGCATAACTCTGTTCGGTTACAGAAAATCGGTGAGACCGAAAAGTTCAAATCGGTTGCACCGAGATTGAAAACTCAGATCAACTTGGTGATCTCGGTAGGACCGGAATGGAGGAATCGGTCTGACCGAGAATCACAAACAGGTTTTGGAAGTTTAAGTCTATGACGAATCGGGGACTCCGAGTGCTCCTCACACAAAGTGGTTTGAATCTGACTTGATCAAATTTTGTGATGTAGCATGAATAGAGTTTGAGATGACAAAAGCATAGATAGCTAAAGAAGGTTCTTAGGCATTTTTGTCCGTCCACTTGGCTAAAAGAAAAGAACACAAACAATCAAAACAACAAGTGGATGTCCTTGAATGAGTAACATATGCACCAACATGCTCACATAATAAGATGGCAAATGAAATATGTGGCAAAGCATGCACAACCAATTCTAGCATCTATCAAACAATTGGCAATGACTAGGTCATCTATATATGAGTATATTGACTTAGAAGTCAAATGAGAACATTTGATCATAGGTCATACTCATCGTTTAAGCTCAAGTGGGGTTACCACTTTTACATAATGCATTGATGTGTTCACACCATTAGAGTTGCTTTGACTCAATTCTTAGAGTTAAGCTCCCCCTAGATGTGAGATCCCCCCTTAGAGGGATGAACTAACCTTGGGTTTTGTCGATGATGACTTCATGTAGGTGTTGAAGATGTAGATGCTCAATGTTGATGTAGATCATTTGGAGCAATCCTTTGGAGTGAGTTGCACTTTCAACTTACCTACATGGGTTAGTCCCACAAGGAACAAACAAGAATATCCATAGACATAGAGTGATCCACACACAACATGATGTCCATGAATTCATTAGGTTACCTTGTCCCTTGCCTTACCAACATGAGGGTTTGTGACTCCTTGAACTAGTGCAAGATGTGGAAGTTGATTGCACTTGTTCTTGTCAAAATGATATGAGTGAAGAATGTTGGCGGAGTCACCCTCAAGAACTCTCTAGTTCTTCTTCTTCGGGATCCACATCATCTTGATGGGAATCCTTGGAGTTGTAGTTGTACTTGATGAAGTAGAACTTGACGTAGTCTTGGGGACCCACTTGAACGAGGCTTTAGGTGCTTCTTCAAATGCATCAATCTCTTCTTGAAGCTTGTCCTTTCCTTTGTTCTTGTGGTCTTGTGGTGGAAGATCATCTTGAGCTTGTGTTCCCTTGAAGGAAGTAGGATCATACTTCTCTTGTTGAGGAACAAACTTCGTCTTGGGGTATTGATCTTCTTCCCACTCAACTCCATTGGCATTGAACTTTCGTTCAAAACCAACACCTTGATTCTTCCGGTGCCTTCCTTGCTTGCGTACAATTTCCTCGAATTGCTTACTCCCGGCAAGGCTCTTGTAAACACCTTTCTCTATAATTCCCTTCAATAAGCTATTTTCTTGCTCAAGTGTAACTTGGCTAAGAGAATCATTAGTGGAATCAAGAGAACTACTAGAAGCAACAATATTGGATTTGACATTATTATTGTTACTACTAGAGGAAGTATCTTTCTTGTACTTGTTACTAGACTTGACTTGAGGCATGTAAGTAGATAAGAGTAAACGCTTGGCAATATAAGAAGAACTTTTCTTGCGGAGATCATCATTGATTGCTTTTAAGAACTCATGCTCTTGCTCAAGATTGAGCTTTTCAAAGCGTAACTTCTCATGAGCCCTTAAAAGTTCTCGATGATCTTCGTAGATAGTTTCATGAGCTAACTTAAGAGAATTTAGTTCTTTAGTTAGAAGCTCAATTTTCTCCTTATCATTGTCATTTGTTTTATCTTGATTAGCATGATTAAGTGACGTTTCATCATAGTATTCTTCACTAGAGTTGTCAACAGGTAAATCATCATCCACAAGCAAGTCATCTTCATCACTATTGAAATCAACATACTCGGGATGTGTTACCTTTGGACCTTTGGCCATGAAGAATCTTCCAACACCTTCATTTGGTGAGTCAAATATGTCGTAGGAGTTGGTTGACACAAGTGCTAGACCGGCAACACCTTCATCTTGAGTATATTCGGAGTCGGAGTGATAGCTTCTCTCGGAGTGATTGTCGGAGTCGGAGCCGGAAACCCATTCACCAACATGAGCTTGATGTCTTCGTTTTGTGTAGCTCCTTGATGACTTGTCCTTCCTTTCCGAATCCTTGCTTCTCCGTGAGGGTCTTCGTTCATAACGATCATCTCTACTCCTCCTCTCTCTTGGTGGTGATTCTTCTCTTTTGCTCCTTCTTCTTGGAGAATCTTCTCTTCTTTTGTAGGGTGTCATACACTCATTGGAGTAGTGTCCGGGTCTCCCACAATTGTAGCAATTGCGCTCTCGACTAGAAGATCTTTTGTCATTGTAAGACCTTGACTTGGAGCTTCTTTCTTTGCTTCTACTCTTGTAGAATTTGTTGAAGTTCTTCACCATTAAGCTCAATTCTTCATTGAAGGTTGGTTTCTCACTTGATGATGTGGGGGCTTCACTTGAGGCTTTGTAAGGACCACTTGACTTGTTGTGAAGTTCCTCCTTATCCTTGAGTGACATCTCATGAGCAACGATTCTTCCAATTACTTCCGTTGGCTTGAGATCTTTGTAGGTTGGCATCATTTGAATCAATGTGCACATGGTATCATACTTTCCATCCAATGCTCTTAAGATATTCTTGATGATGAATTTGTCGGTCATCTCTTCACTCCCTAAGCCGGCAATCTCATTTGTGATAAGAGCAAGCCTAGAGTACATTTCAGTGACACCTTCACCATCCTTCATTTTAAACTTGTCAAGCTGACTTTGGAGCACATCCAACTTGGATTCCTTGACGGACTCGGTACCTTCGTGCATATCAATCAAAGTATCCCAAATTTTCTTTGCATTCTCAAGATGGCTGATTTTGTTAAATTCTTCGGGGCACAATCCTTTGAAGATGATATCACAAGCTTGAGCATTGTATTGCAGCATCTTCAATCCTTCCGCATTAGCTTCACGGTTTGGTTCTCTCCCATCGAAAAATTCACCTTGCAGGCTAATAAAAATAATTACCCAAACGGCAGGGTTATGTCTGAGAATATGCATTTTCATCTTATGCTTCCAACTAGCAAAATTAGTACCATCAAAGTAAGGACCTCTATGGTGATAATTTCCCTCGCTAGACGCCATACTCTCCTAGGTTGTGAAACCAAGGCTATAACCACCAAAAGCTATGGAAATCAAAGCAAATGGAGACCAAAGCTCTGATACCACTTGTAGGACCTTGAAGTATGTCTAGAGGGGGGTGATTAGACTACTTGACCAATAAAAACTTAACCTTTTCCCAATTTTAGAGTTTGGCAGATTTTAGCTACTCTAGGACAAGTCAAGCAATCATCACACAATTCAAGCAAGCATGTAAAGAGTATATAGGCAGCGGAAATTAAAGCATGCAACTTGAAAGAAAGTAAAGGGAAGGGTTTGGAGGATTCAAACGCAATTGGAGACACGGCTGTTTTTGGCGTGGTTTCGATAGGTGGTGCTATCGTACATCCACGTTGATGGAGACTTCAACCCACGAAGGGTAATGGCTGCGCGAGTCCACAGAGGGCTCCACCCACAAAGGGTCCACGAAGTAGCAACCTTGTCTATCCCACCATGGCCGTTGCCCACGAAGGACTTGCCTCACTAGCGGTAGATCTTCATGAAGTAGGCGATCTCCTTGCCCTTACAAACTCCTTGGTTCAACTTCACAATCTTGTCGGAGGCTCCCAAGTGACACCTAGCCAATCTAGGAGACACCACTCTCCAAGAAGTAACAAATGGTGCGTTGATGATGAACTCCTTGCTCTTGTGCTTCAAATGATAGTCTCCCCAACACTCAACTCTCTCTCATAGGTTTTGGATCTGGTGGAAAGAAGATTTGAGTGGAAAGCAACTTGGGGAAGGCTAGAGATCAAGATTCATATGGTAGGAATGGAATATCTTGGCCTCAACACATGAGTAGGTGGTTCTCTCTCAGAAATGGTAAGTTGGAAGTGTAGGTTCGTTCTGATGGCTCTCTCCATGAATGAAGAAGAGGTGGAGGGGTATATATAGCCTCCACACAAAATCTAACCGTTACACACAATTTACCAAACTCGGTGGGACCGAATCGTTAAACTCGGTCAGACCGATTTAGTAAACCTAGTGACCGTTAGTGATTTTCGGTGGGACTGACATGCATCTCGGTGAGACCGATTCGGTTATGGTTAGGGCATAACGTAATCTCGGTAAGACCGATTACACAAACTCGGTAAGACCGATTTGGTAATAAGCTTTCCAGAGAGTTGGTTAGGTAAACTCGGTGGGACCGATTTGCTCTTTTCGGTGAGACCGAAATGTTACAAAAGGAAAACAGAGAGTTTACATTGCAATCTCGGTGGGACCGATCGCTCACTTCGGTTAGACCAAAACGTTACGAAGGGAAACAGAGAGATTACAACCCCATCTCGGTGAGACCGAGATCCCTATCGGTAAGACTAGTTTGCTTAGGGTTTGTGGCAGTGGCTATGACTTTTGGAATCGGTGGCGCCGGATAGGAAGAATCGGTGTGACCGATTTTGGCTTTGGGTTTAGGTCATTTGTGGATGTGGGAAAGTAGTTGAGGGTTTTGGAGCATATCACAAAGCACATGAAGCAAGAGGCTCATTAAGCAACACCTCATCCATCCTTGATAGTATTGGCTTTTCCTATAGACTCAATGTGATCTTGGATCACTAAAATGTAAAATGAAGAGTCTTGAGCTTTTGAGCTTGAGCCAATCCTTTGTCCTTAGTATTTTGAGGGATCCACTTTCATCATCCATGCCATGCCATTCATTGAGCTTTCCTGAAATAATAGTCTTGGAATAGCATTAGCTCAATGAGCTATATGTTGTAATGAATTACCAAAACCACCTAGGGATAGTTGCACTTTCACATTGTGGTGTAAAGCTCCGGGCAAGTGTCGGGGTCTCCAATTAGGTTGTGGAGATCGCCCCGAGCAATTTGAAGGGTACCAGTGACCGCCCCAAGGGTTGCCAAAGTGTTCGGGTTCGATGACCGCCCCCAAGGGTTGCCATTTGTACGGATTCGGTGACCGTCCTCAAGGGTCCCTTAGTGGAATCACGGCATCTTGCATTGTGCGAGGGCGTGAGGAGATTACGGTGGCCCTAGTGGCTTCTTGGGGAGCATTGTGCCTCCACACCGCTCCAAACGGAGATTAGCATCTACAAGGGTGTGAACTTTGGGATACATCATCGTCTCCGCGTGCCTCAATTATCTCTTACCCAAGCCCTTTTACTTATGCACTTTAATTTGTGATAGCCATATTGTTTCTTGTCATATATCTTGCTATCACCTAGTTGTTTATCTTGCTTAGCATAAGTTGTTGGTGCACATAGGTGAGCCTAGTTGTTGTAGGTTTTGTGCTTGACAAATTAACCGCTAGGTTTATTCCGCATTTGTTCAAGCCTAAAATGTATTTATTTTAAAGCGCCTATTCACCCCCCCCCCTCAAGGCGACATCCATGATCTTTCATCAAGGACCTATCTCACTTCCATGGTGATGAGGATTTCGATCCAAGGTCGGATCTTTCCTTGGGGGAGATGATGCGGGGCATCCCACGGTCATCCCAATGGACCTACCTTCATCTCCCCAAGTGCTAAGTGGATCGATGAGACAAGCATGTTCAAGAGATATCGAGACCGACGTGGCATCTCTCCTTGCTCAATTCCCTTTCAAATCACATGAGACATGGCTACTACCTCAAACAGAGACACTTTGCATACTCAGGTACCAAGGAACCAGCCATGGAGAAGCTAAGGAGCAAGGCTGAATGATGGAGGGAGAAGAACGCGAGGACGGAGAAGAAACAGAGCAATACAAAGCTTTCCCGGATGATCCAGGCCCCCATCCGGATGAGCCGGACCTCCGGCCGGACGATTTGGGTAATGTGCCCAAAGATAATAGCACGCCCCTTGACGAATCCGGATCATCCGGGACTCCACCCAGGTCATACGAACCCAATCACACGTTCGGACCAGGTCCCGGACATCCGGGCTAGCCACAGGGACCTAACCGGACCATCCGTGTGACCAACCATCATCCGGATCGTCTGTCCCTTGCCTGCATGCACGACTTCAGCCAAGGCCCATGTCCCCTTCACTCCCCTAGACTATATATACTCGTCTCCTACCTACGTTTTAGGGTTAGCTAAGTGATAGCTCATATCTAGAGATTGAGTTTTGCTCATCCACTACCACTCCTATGGGTTTCAAGATCTCCACGTGAGAAGAACTCCTAGTGGATTCAGTACCCCTTGTGGGAAGATCCATCGAGGATTCAAGACCTCACCTACTTGTGTTGGATTTGGATCCTTGTATCTCCTCTTTATGTATGTGGATTTAGCATATGTGTGATTGGATCTTGTTTATTTGAGTGTTCATCTTGTGTTCCTATCTTGTTTGCTCTCTTTCCCCCTCCAAGTGTGGAAAGATCTCCCTCTAGGGTTCCACACTACATCAGAGAGCCCATCGAGCGTACTTACTTTGTACTTGTGTGCAAAGATGAAGTGGTGCGGAATAATACTTCACAACATCTTCCTTTGGTTTTGTCTCATCTATTATAGGAATTCAAGGACATGCTCCCCGATGCGCTACCTCCAAGACTACCTCCTTTGCACGGATCGAGCACCGCATTGACCTCATTCCCGGCGCACCTCTATCAAACAAGGCACCATACCGCTTCAACCCCAATGAGACAAAAGAGATCCAAAGGCAAGTGCAACATCTCCTTTATGACAGGTATGTACGCGAAAGCCTAAGCCTATGTGTCGTTCCGGTCATACTTGTGCCTAAGAAAGATGGTAGTTACTGCATGTGTTCTGATTGCCGTCCCGTTAATGCTATCATCGTTCGGTATCATCATCCCATTCCTCACCTAGATGACATGCTAGATGAACTTAGAGGAGCTGCCATTTTCTCAAAAATTGACCTTAGAAGTGGTTGCTATCAAATTCGCATGCAAGAGGGTGATGAATGGAAAATGGCTTCTAAAAAATTTTGGTCTATATGAATGGTTAGTCATGCATTATGTCCTACGAAAATACATTGCATTTGTGTTGTGGTATGCTTTGATGATATCCTTGTTTTTACCCAATCTCTTTATGAACATGTCACACATCTTAGAGACGTCTTGCAAGTTCTTAGACACGAGCTACTGTATGCGAACGTGGAAAAATGCACATTTGGTGTTAATAAGCTTGTTTTCTTGGGTTTCGTAGTTTCCTCTAAGGGTGTTGAAGTTGATGAGTCTAAGATTGATGCTATTAAAACATGGCCACAACCAACCAACTTAGCACAAGTGCGTAGTTTCCTTGGCCTAGCTGGATTTTATTGTCGCTTTGTGAAGGACTTTACCACTATTGCTTCTTTGTTACATGCTTTGAGTAAGAAGAACGCACCATTTATTTGGGCACCTTCACAAGATATCGCATTTAATGAGATAAAATCTTTGCTTACACATGCCCCAATTCTTGCATTACCAAATTTTTAGAAAACCTTAAAGTGCATTCAGAAGCTAGTGGTAATGGAATAGGTGGCGTGTTGATGCAAGAAAAGCGCCCCATTGCATATTTTAGCGAGAAACTTTCTGGTGCACAACTTAATTATCCCATATATGACAAAGAATTATATGCTTTGGTTCAAGTCTTGCATGTTTGGGAACATTACCTTCAACCACATGAGTTTGTCATACATACTGACCACAAGACGCTTAAGTACCTTAAAGGTCAAACCAAGTTGAATAAAAGGCATGCATGAAGTTAATTCATTGAGTCTTTTCCTTATGTCATTAAGTACATTAAGGGTAAAGAAAATGTAGTGGCGGATGCTCTTTCCCGCAAGTGCATGTTGGTTACTCAACTTGAACTGAATGGTATTGGCTTTGAGCACATTAAAGATTTGTATGTGCATGATCCTTCATCTACGATTCCTTATGCCAACTGTCAAGCTAACACTTATTGGGAGCGATATTATCTCAAGGATGGCTATCTTATGCGGGCTAACAAACTTTGTGTTCCCGAGTCTTCACTTTGTTTGTTGCTTTTGCAAGAGGCTACGGCGGAGGACTTATGGGGCACTTCGGCCGGGACAAGACCTTTGCGACGCTCTCCACCAAGTACTATTGGCTAAATATGCTTCGTGATGTCACGTTCTACACCAACCGATGCTCTACATGTCGCAAAGCTAAGTCTCAAGCTCAATCTCATGGTATACATATGCCACTTCCTATTCCGTATCACCCATGGGAAGACATTAGTATGGATTTTGTACTTGGGTTGCCTAGAACACAAAATGGCAAATATTCTGTATTTGTTGTTGTGGACTGCTTCTCTAAGATGGCACATTTTATACCATGCAACAAGATAGACTATGCTTCACATGTTGCAAATTTTTTTTGTAGGGAAATCTTTAGGTTGAATCGAGTGCCCAAGACGATCGTGTCAGACCGTGACGTCAAGTTCATAAGCTACTTTTTTCATACACAATGAACATCTTTTATACACAATGTACATTTTTTGTATACTCTAGGAACATCTTTTATACACATTTCACATTTTTTTAAACATGATCAACATTCATTTTCCATACACATTATATATTTTTAGAATATATTTTCATATACATGACAAATATTTTCTATATACACATTCACATTTTCAAAAGCTTCATTAATTTTTTGCAAATACTTGATTAACAAAAAAAAATCCAATGTGCTTGATTAACATGTTTGAAAATACGTTATCACAATGTATATTTTTTGTACACTTGAGAAACATTTCCTTTATAAACATTTACCATTTTAAACACACATGATCAACATTTTTCCATACACATTGTTTTTGTTTTGTTTATATTTTTTGTATACATGACACACATTTTTATACACATTTACATTTTTCAAATGCTTTCATATTTTTCAAATACTTGATTAACATTTTCTCAAATGCTTGATTAACATTTTCTAAAATACGTGATCAGCATTTTTCATAGATGTTATATATTTTTCGTATACGTGAGAAAAATCTTCTATATAGACATTTAACATTTTTAAAGTGCTTGATTAATGTTTTTCAAATACTTGTCTAACATTTTTTTCAAATACTTGAATAAATTTTGAAAAAATATGTGATCAATATTTCTCATACACATTATATATTTCTTGTATACATTTTTCATATATATGAGAAGCATTTTCTATACACACATTTAACATTTTTAAAACACATGATCAACATTTTTCATACACGTATTTGTTTTGTATATATATTTTTCTTATACATTGAGAACATTTTTTTGTACACAATTAACATTTTGTAAATACTTATAATTTTTCAATGCTTATTTAATTATTATTTTGAAATATGTGATAGAACATTTCATATATTTACGTTATATAGTATTTGTATACATTAGAACATTTTCTCTTAACATATTTAACAATTTTCAAATGGTTGATTAAATATTTGCAACATGCTTTATGGAAAGTTTTTTTGCAATATATACATTAGAATATATGGAATTTAAACACGAATAAAAGAAAGGAAAAGAACGTGAAGAAAAAATTGAGGCAATGCCTTGTGGCGTCGAGCGCTGGCCCGGCTTATTTGATGACGCCTGACTGCAAGCGCAACCTACGTCTTGCAGTAAACGAGATATAGGTGCGCCAGAGCGAGGGAGCTCTGCCGCTCGTTGCGGCGAATTGCTGAGCGAACGCACATGGGCGACTCCAGCTGGACCGTCCCATTAGCGGAACACAGTGAAAAATCCAAAAAAAGACTAAGACTGCTCTCGAGGGAGGGATCGAACCAGGTACCTCCTGTTACTTACGCATGAGCCTAGCCAATGGGCTAGATAAGTTTTCTTGTTTTACTATGTCGCGCCAAGCTAAAGGTAATGCAGATCCGAACATTTTGTCAAATTTCGAACACGAACATTATTTTGAGAAAAATGTTTTTTTAAGCGAACACTTTTCAAATTTGACAAGAAAAGCTAAAAATCTCGAATATTTTTTGAATATCAGAACAAAGTTTTGATAAACTGAACACTTTTTTAAAAATCATGAACATTTTTTAATATGTGAACAATTTTTTGTTAAAGTGAACATTTTTGGAACTCTGAACAAAAATTTGGAAACACGAATATTTTTGGAATCCATGAACATTTTTTGAAACAAGAACATTTTTCAAACTCAGAACATTTTTGAACATTTTTCGAAAAACATGGACAATTTTTATGAAATCATGAACATTTACTAAAACTATGAATATTCTTAAAAAATGAAAAGGGAACATGAGAAAATAGAAGAAGAAAAGAAAAAAGAAGATGAACATTTTTCAAATTCCAAAACAAATTCTGCGTATGTGACTATTAAAAAAAATGGAAACTCCTGAACAAATTGGAAAATGTTAACATTTAAAACTATTAGCGAACATTTTTGGAAACTCCCAAACAAAATTAGAAACAAACACATTTTCAAAAATTGCGAACAAATTTTGAGATGGAAACATTAACTATAGAACAAAATTGGAAAACACGAACATTTTTCTTAAATAGCGAATGAATTTTGAAAGAGGATCATTCCTTCAAACCCCAGAAGGAAATTTCAAAACGCGAATATTTTTTTGGTATTATGAACAATATTTGAAAGGTGAACATTTTTTCTAAAATATGCTAACATTTTTATAAAAATGGAGAAGTGGTTTTTGAATTTGTGAACAAAAGATAATAACAGGAACATTTTTGAACTTTTGAACTTTTTTTGAATTTTTGAACAAAATTTGAAATTCTGAAGAACAAGAAAGGTAATAACAAGGAACCAGAAAGAAAAAGGAAAAATCAAGTAAAGAAACAGAAATACGAAAAAAGGAAAGGTTTTTTCTTAAACATGAATAAATTTTGAAACTACGGAAGAAATTTGAAAACGTGAACAATTTTTGGAAACCAACCATTTTTTAAACTCGCAAATTTTGTAAAATGCAAACTTTTTTATAAATGTGTGAAGAATTTTCAAGAAACATGAATATTGTTTGACATAAAAAAGAAAATAAAAAGGAAAGAAAAAAGAAACAGGATAAGGAGAGAAAGAAAAAAAAGAAACAAAAAAAAAAGAAATTGAAACAGCAAAAAACCGGTTCAGGAACCTCCTAGAAAGTTCCCAAATCCAAAAAAGTCGGTGCAGAAACCTCTGAAAGGTTCCCATAACCAGGATGGTAAAATCGGTTGGCGGGCCGGCCCACATCATCCCTGGCTCGTGAACCGCTTTTAGTGTCACGTTGTTATTCGTTCAATTGCAAGCGACAGTCGTGGTGGTTAGCGCAGCGTGTACATACACAGGTGGTTGGCGGTTCGATACCTGGCGTGATTTGTTTTCGCGATTCTTTTATCTCGCGAAGCGAAACCCGAATGGGCCGGCCCAGTGTGATCTGCGCTCTGTGCGAAGCCGCGATTAGTTGCCGCAATAAGCGGTGTATAGGGAATTCCACAGAGCGAAAGAACGAAACTATGTTACAAAATGCGTCACATAGGATATTCAGCATGATAGCCCGCAGCGGTATGCGATGTGGGAGGCCCATTTCGGAACGGGACGCAAAAGGTTTTGGCGAATCCTATTTGGCGTCCGCTTATGTTTTTGCAAACGAGCGCCTAAAAAATACAGCAACTGGTTGGGTTTCGAACCTAGGACCTCCATCTTTAATACGAACTGGAGAAACCACCCCGCAAACAAGCCGGATCTATTTTATTACATCCCTTTTCAACTTTTGTACTTTCCTTTCAGTTTTCTCCCTTTTTCATTTTTTTGTCATTTTCCTTTTCCTTTTCTGCTTTATATTTTTTCTACCTCGGTCAATGGATTATCTCACAAATACGTCAACTTTTTCTTCAAATCGATGAACTTATTTTGAAATTTGATGAATCTTTTCAAATTCAATGAACTTTTTCCAAATTGATGAACTTTTCTTCACAATTGATGAACTTTTTTGAAATTCAATTAACATTTTTCAATTTTGATAAACTTTTTAATTCCAATGAACTTTTTTCAATTTCGATGAAGTCTTTTTAAAAGAAATGAACATTTTTCAAAATTGATGTAGTTTTTCAAAAAATTGATGAATTTTTTTTATCAAGTCGATGAATTGTTTTGAAACCCATGAACTTTTTTTTCAGAATATGTTGAACTTTTTTCTAATTAACGAACTTTTTAAAAATATTATTGAACTTTTTTTCAAGATTTTTACTTTTTTTTAGAATTCTTGGTTGTTCTCAATATTATTAAGAATTTGTTCTCAAATTTACGCTTTTGTTTTCAAATAAATTATATTAGACATACAATGTGTATTTATGTTGTACTATAATAAGGTCAAATAGATTGCTTCCTGGTTACAAACAAACAGACAGGTAAGTGAATGCGGCCAAGTGGTTATTGGCTAGGTAGTCATCGTGTGTGTGCTGACTTCAAGTCATGTTTCTCTCGGAACTTATCTCGATAATAAGAAAAAATCGTTGTGTTTGCCACTCGAATCGTTGTGTTATGCAGATTATTGGGCCGGCCCGCTACAAGTCGCTGTGAGTTTTGGTTCTATTTTCTTCTTTTTTGCTTTTTCAAAATTCTGTTAGCCCATTTTTCAGCAAAGTTCTATTGCAAAGTGCGATAAATAAGTTTTTTTCATACCATTTACTTACTTTTTTTCTGCTTTGTTATTTTATCTTTTAAAAACTTGGGGGTTTCCAAAAAAATCATGAAAATTTGAAATTTATTAACAAATTCGAAAAATGCTTGGATTTTAAAAGAATTGAAGGAATTTGAAAAAAAGTTCACTAAATTAAAAAATGTGTGTGATTATAGAAAATATTCATGCATTTCAAAAATAATCGTAGATTCAAAACATATCAGGTATTTCCATTCTTTCCCAAACTTAAACAAATTTCGTGATTGAAAAAATGTTCACCAGCTAAACTACAATTCACACATACAAAAGATGTTCATGGATTTTTTTTGAAAAAAATCTGAATTTAAAAATATGTTCTCAGATTTCTAAAAGAATCACGACTTTTAAAAATATCGGCAATTTCAAAATATGTAGTCTAGTTCGATAAATTGTTGACTACCATTTAGTAGATACATATTTAAGAAAAAACATGACAGCCAAATATGAAAAATTTGAATAATGTTTCTAAATATGAAAGAATGTTCATGAATTTAAAAAAGTGTATCAATTTTCATTTAATTTTCTTGTTCTAATGAAATTTTGAATTTGAGAAAAGGTTCATGATTGGGAACAATATGAAGAATTTTAAATAAGAGGGAAAAATAAAAATAAAATTGAATAAGGAAATAATGCCAAAAAGAACATACTAGGCGTGACAACTATATCTAGCATTAAGTGAGACGGTAGAAAGTCTTGCTGAAGGTTCTACGGTAAAAAGAATACATGAAAGGGAGAATCTGCTTTGACCCCTGGTGTCCAGGGAGTTTATGGGTACTCCTAGCCACTTTGCCCAAGTCCCATTAGTAGGAGTACGTCCTACTCGAGGCAATTCGACCTAGTTTTCTTTCGGTTTTTCTTCTTTTTTTGTTGTTTCTTTTATTTGTTTCTTCACTGTTTTTGAAATTCTTTTTTGCATGTTGTTTCTTTTGTTTTTATTTTTCATTTTTTTACTCACGTTAATTTTGTTTATTTTTATGTTTTCTTTGTTCTTTTGGTTTTATTCTACATTTTGTGTATATTTAAATAACATTTGTCTAATACACGTCTAAATTTTTTCCAATATAGATTTAATATTTTTGTAATACATGGTCAACATTTTTACTATACATATTTTAAAACTTTTTCAAGTGCTTGATTAACATTTTTCCTATATTAACTTCTATTTTTTTTCAAATGTCTGATTAACATTTTTTAAATACAATATTAATACTTTTAGAGTAAAATTTTAATATGTTTATAATACAATATTAATATGCACATTTACCATTTTTTCAAATGCTTGATTAATATTTGAAGTATTGACAATTTTTTAACACATGGTCAATACTTCATCTAAGCACATTTTAACCTATTTTAAATGCTTGATTAACATTATTCAAATACTTGTTAGACATTTTTGAAAATTCTTGATTAAGAATTTTATATACATGATCAAAATTCGCATTGTCAAATGCATGATTAACATTTTAATATAACCGTTCAACATTTTTTAAAATTCTTGATTAACATTTTTATGTATATGATCCATTGTTTTCGTCATTTTTTAGTATAGTGTCAACATTTTTCCTATACACATTTAACCTTTTCTAAATGCTCGATTAACATTTTCCAAACAATTTGGCAAATGGTTTATTAATCTTTTAAAAACAATTCATCTAATTATCAGATATATATTTTTGTATACATTTTCATATACGTGATAAACATTTTATTTATACACATTTAACATTTTTAAAATGCTTAGCCAATATTTTTGAAATGTTTTATGTAGTTAGATTTTTGTATATATCTATTTAAAATATTTGGAGTTATAAACAACAGAAAAAGAGAAAAATATGAGGTTGTTGTTCCCGCGAGCATGGGCCGGCCGAACTAGCGCCACCCTTCAGTGAGGGTGCCCACCGGCTCGCTTAATGCAAGGGCCGCCACAAACGAGCGGTACGCAGCACCACAAGATGACGCTTGGCAAGCGTCAAAACAACGTGGCTTTGCTGAAGCCTGCCCACCCGACGCTCCGGTTTGGGCCGACTAACGCTCACTCTGCTGGTTCTTCTCTTTTTTCTTTTTCTTCTTTTTTCTTTTTCGTTTTTTCTTTTTTTCTGTCTTCCTTTTTTTATTTATCTTTTGTTTTCTGTATTATGCAAAAATGTTCATCATATATTTACGGAAATGTTCACCCTATATTAATAAAATGTTCTACATATTTTGATAGATGTTCATTATGTATTTTAAAATTGTTCAATATGTATATAAAAATGTTGATTGTGTATTTCAATTTTTGTTCAATGTATTATCACGAAAATGTTCAATGTATATTTTAAAATTGTTCATCATTTGGAATTTCAAAAATTCTGTTCATGTTTTCAATAATTGTTCTAGTTAAAAAGTTTGTTCAAATTTAAGAAAAAACATGATTTTCAACATTTTCATAATAGTTTCAGGATTTTCTTTGACATTTTCTTCAAAGAAATGTTAAAAATTTGAAAACAAAAAAGAATCTACCAGTGTACATAGTACTTTAACGATAGCATTGTGATTAAGCCGTACTCAGTGGCTAGCGCCTATGGTTGGCAACGTTGATATCTAGCGTGTGGTCTTGGGTTCCACTCTGTCCCTTGCAGTTTTTTTGGCTGACATTTTTCATCCGACCCGTGGGAATGGGACGACCCGTTTTGTGTGATGCTTCTGCGAAAGCTCGCCTATTGGACGCCCGCGGGCCTCCAATAGGAGCTCTGCCTGTCTTCATTATCAGCAGTGCAAGAGTTATATATCGCTTATAGCGGGAAGGAAAGAAGCTCTTGTCTGAAGTGTCCGCAGAAATGGGTCGGCCCACTAGCGCACCGTTAAAACAAGAGAAAAGGGAGAAAAGGAAGAAAGCTAGGGATCGAACCATGGTCTCCTCGCTGTTGGCCAATGCGCCACTGCCAGGTTCGTGGGAGAATAGAAACTGTGAACTACTTAAAGGAAAAGAGCCCTTTTTTCACTACTTTTCCCCATTTATTACTATTTTCCATTTTCTTTGTTTTTTCAACTATTTTCTTCGTTTCTTTTCTCTGCTTTCACAGGGTTTTCTTTTGTATCCATTCCTTTTTCTTTGTTTTTCTTTGGTTTTCACTACTTTGTTTCTTTCATTTTCCCTAGGTTTTGTTTGTTTCTTTCTTGTTTACAATCAGTGTATTTTTAAGTACACATTCAACATTTATCCTATACATCAGAAACATTTTTCATATACACATTTAACATTTTTGAAATACATGATTAACATTTTTCGAAAACATGATGTACTATTGCCATACATATTGTACAGATTTGGTATATATCTAATAATTTTTTTATAACACAGGTTTAACATTTTTCAGATACCAAAGGGCAGCTCGGTTCATGTAGCTCCCGCTTGCGTATGGTCCGGGAAATAATCCGACCACATTGGTCTATTGTGCGCAGCCTTTTCCTACATTTCTGTAAGAGACTGTTTCCAGAACTTGAACCCGTGACCTCATGGTCTCAAGGCAGCAGCTTTACCACTTCGGCAACGCTTCCATATACCAGTTTAAAAAAAATTGTACATATCCAACATATTTTCTATACACATTTTAAACATTTGTCAAATGCGTGATTAACATTTTCAAATAAAAAATTAATATTTTTCAAATACATGGTCAATAGTGTTTTATTCATTTTGAACATTTTCAAATGCTTGATTAACATTTCAAATACAAGATTAATATTTTTTAATACATGGCCAACATTTTTTCTATACACATCTAAAAATAGTAAATGCTTACTAATTTTTTAAATATATGATCAATTTTTCATACACATTTGTATTTTTCTATACATTTTTTGTATGCATGAGAAACATTTTCCCTATATGCATTTTTTGTTTTTCAAATGCCCATGTAGCATGTTTTCAAATGTTTATGTAAAGTTTTTTTGCAATATATTTATTCAGAATATTTGAAGTTGTAAACAAAAGCAAAAAAATAAGCAAAACCGAAACAAAAAACATGAAAAAAAAGAAGAAAAAACATGACTGTAGCCTACGCAAGCTGGACCGCCCCAGTATGGCCCTCCCTCGGGGCAAGGCTACCATCCCACTCGCGTTGAGCGAGGTCTAGGACCGCGCCTATACCCTCCCCACACAAGGAATAGGACCCCCCCCCCCCCCTCGCCACAGCCGAGGCCTCCTCACGGCCCGCGGCCCAGCACGCCTCGCTCGTGTCCTAGCTCGCTTGCCTTTTTATTTTTACTTATTTCCTTTTTTTCTCAATTATCCTTTTTTGTCCTGTATTGTTCATCGAAAAAACCAATCATCGGTTTTTTAAAGTAAAAATGTATGTGAGTTTAAAAACAGCTCATGAATCTGAAATCTTTTCACTAATTATATAAAGTGCGTGAATTTGAAAAAAGTTCACGAATTTGAGAAAAATGTACATGAATTGTAAGAAACTTTATGAAGTGAAAACATAGTTCATGGATTTGAAAAGAAGTTAATGAATCTGAAAAAAATCACCAATTTTACAAAGTGCGTGAATTTGAAAAAGTTCATGAAATTTGAATATAAGTTCACAAATTTCACAAAAGTTCCACTTTTTGAAAATGTTCATGACACTTAAAAAGGTCTAAGAAAATTAAAAAAATAATAGATTTAAAAAATCAAGAATTGAGAAAGTTCGTTGATTTTGAAAAAATAATCATGAGTTTGAAAAGGTTCGCGAGTTTTGAAAATAAGTTTGTAAAAGTTAAAAACAGTTTGTGGATTTGAAAAACATTCACGCATTTGAAAAAAATAACGGATTCGGAAAAGAGTTAATGGATTTAAGAAAATTCTACGAATTTGGAAAAGTTCTCGAATTTTAGAAAGGAAAGTAAAATGAAGAAGAAAAAGAAGTAAATAAGCATAGCCGATAAGGTGCCCCAGTTGGTCAGTGCGGTTTGAAGTAAACCAAGTGGTGTGGAGTTCGAATCACATCACACACCCATTTTTGGAAGGTTAACAGAAAGAAAGAAAATTTAAATGGGCCAGGCCCAGGGCTAAGGTGGGGTGCGTCGGTTGGCGAAATAGCCTATAACCTCAGCGCTAACTAGAATTTGGTGCAACAGCCGCCCAACAGAGTCGCAGCGCCCCTGTCACCTAGACCCGACTACCTTTAACCAAGCCTACCTAACCTAAACCCTAAAACATTGCCTAGCCCATCTAACACTCCCACTCTCACGTATGCTCTCCCAACCCCTATATGACACTCTTTCCGTCAAAATGACATTGTTTCACACGCTGCATCCAACTGGCGGGCTTGTTGGGTCGTATCTATTTTGTCTCGATTTTTTTTGCTCGTTTTTGTTTCACTATTGGTTCGCTTTTTTATGGCGGGATTGTTGGTTCTATGTTATCTGGTTCACCAGGGTTTTTCTTCGTTCGTTGTTTCTCATGTATGAATTGATGCACAAAAGCAATAAAATGTTTCAAATGAATGAAGAGAGTGTTGAAGTATTAATTTCAATAGAGAATTGTTCATATTTCTCTTTCCAATTATGTACAGCAGGAAACAAACGGAATTTGCTCTATCTCAAAGAAGTGTACTGAAACTGTAAAACATAAGTTCGTGTATAGAAAAAATAGGCTAGATCACATTTTGATTTTCTGAGAACTAGTACTAGTGTGTAAAAATCTTTCTGGGGTATTTTGCATTATAAAATTTCCTTCTCATTCTTGTGTAAACCTACAAAACATTTAAATTGTTGTAAGAATCATAATTTGTTTCTTAGTACTGATAAACATATAGTTTTAAACTTCTGAACATTTTTTGAAATTCGGAAAAAAATCTTGGATTCAAAGAAAGTTTTTGGAATTCAAATATTGTTCAAGACATTCAAAAAATGTTCTAGAATCAAATTTTCTTATAAAGATTCAAAAAATGTTCTTGCACTCAAAATTCATTATTTTATTAAAAAAAGTTCTTCGATTAAAAAACCTGAAATACCAAAATTGTTCTTGGAATTCAAATTATGTTACAAGATTCAAAAAATTATTAAGGCATTCAAAAAAGATTGTACTATTCAAAATTTTATTCGAAGATCGAAAAAATGTTCTTGGATTCAAAAAATATTCAAGGATTCAGAAAAGTTCTTGATTAAAAAAAATTCTTGGAATTCAAAATTTGATCGAGACCTTCAAAAACAGTTCTACGATTCAAATTTTCTTCTAAGATTCAAAAACAAATGTTTTAAGGTTCAAGATATGTTCCCGATATTCAAAAAAAATTATAGAACTGAAATTATGTTCTAAGATTCGATAAATGTTCAAGACATTTTAAAACATAATTGGAGTTTAAATATTATTTGATACATTCAAAAAGCACTATAGGATCCAACAAAGATAGAAGTTTTAAAAAATGTTCTAAGGTTCAAATAATAATCTTGTAATTCAGATGTTATTCTTGGAGTACATAAAATGTTCTTGGAAATCAAAAATTGTTCTTGGAATTCGGAAATTGTTCTTGTAATTGAATTGATGTTATATGGTTCAAAATATGTTCAAGACATTAAAAATTGTTATTGGAATTTAAAAATTATTTGACACATTCAGAAAAGGATATAGTATTCAGATTATGTTCTAAAGTTCCAAAAATATTCTTGGATTGATAAAAAATGATCTAAGATACAAAAAATGTTCTTGAATTCAAAATACTATTCTTGGAATTAAAAAATGTTCTTGTATTTTAAAAGTTGTTCTTGGTATTAAAAAATGTTCTTGGAATTGAAATTATGTTACAAGATTAAAAAATGTTCAAGACATTCGGAAAAATGTTCTTGAAATATTAAAATATTCGTGACATTCAAAAAATACTTTAGGATTCAAATTTTGTTATAAGATTCGGAAAATGATCTTGGATTGAAATAATGTTCTATTCAAGCTTAATTCATTTTTGGTCGAATATTGTACCGAAAAGACAGTAAACAAAAATAGAGGTATAGCTCTTGTGCTCACAAGAAAATCAAACACCCCTTCTTCTATTTTAACTTTGCATGTTCTACATGGTCAGTCGTTCAAATAGTGTCTAATTTGTATCCCCTACAATTGTGGCCAATATATATGGTCACTCACTTGATGGAATAGCAAATAGGGTTAGCATACTAACATGGGTTGGAGCATCTATCTTATTATGGGCCGCTTTGACTATGTAAAAATGATATTGTAAGCATCTTCTTCTATGTAGGTTATATATCATTGCACGCATTCATTTCATATGTGGCCTACACTACCGACCGTTGTTCAAGACGGTGTATACGATTGGAGTGGGTGACGAGAAAGGATTTATCCAACATGTGTGCCAACATAAGCTTTGAATCGGCCGAACACCTTCTTCGATATAGGCATAGTGTCAGTCACATATGACTTATTGTTGCTAATATGTCATTTTTTGCTTTTGCTATTTCTCAGTCACCTATTTTTTTTTAAGTTTCAGTCATTTTTTTCCTGTCGCCTAAATCATACCACATACAAGGCTCGTTCTAGATGAGCCCATGGTCTGGCTAAGCCTATTCTAGAGCAGCCATGTTTCACATGATTGATTAATCGGTAGATTGGTGTAGCGTGTGCACATGCACGTGTGCGTGAGTGCTTGCGTTGTGTCCGTGCATGCACACGTGTGCATTTTCTCTCTTGAATATGCGCAAGTGTGCGTATCATATGGTATAGAAGAAGGGGAAAGAGCCCCATGAACACAGTCAATAGAAGGCATGCCTATAGGCAGGACCATGCCTAGTCCAACGTTACAAACATGAGTGGACTACTCGCCACTCTCCCACATGGTTGTCGCGGCAAGGAAACTGTCGAGCATACTACTCAGAAGACTTGCACTTTTCCAAACCCTACTCCCGCTTGCAATATGGCTAAGAGCTTTCTGTAAGCAATGCCTCTGCCCGTCGAACACTAGAATATTCTGCTACTTGTGAGCTGTGTTGTATTTCTTCGAAGAGGAGAGACTGATGCAGTACAGTAGAGATAAGTATTTTTTCTCAGTTAGGAATCAAGGTTATCAATCCAGGAGGTGAACCATGCAAAAACTCGTTAGCAGCACCTACACACAAAAGAGCAAATACTTGCACCGAACGCGATCAAGGGGGTTGTCAATCCCCTTGACGGTTATTTGCAAGGATCAAATATGATAGTGATAGATAGATAGATAAATAAAACACAAAAATAAAACAACGGTAAATAAATTGCAGCAAGGTATTTTGAATTTAATATATGATAAAAGTAGACCCGGGGGGGGGGGGCATAGTTTTCACTAGAGACTTCTCTCTCGAACAAAAAACATAAAGTGGGTAAACAAATTATTGTTGGATAATTGATAGAAAAGTGTGTAGCTATGACGATATTCAAGGATATGATCATGTATATAGACATCATATCTGAGACAGGTATACCGACTCCTACCTGCATCTACTACAATTAGTTATGGGAGAAACTTTTACTGCTATGGGTTTGCAGAGTATGCTGATTTGGCCGAAAAAGGCCATTCCCCTCCCAAGAGCACTGCAGCTCATCCCTTAGCTGCGGGTCAAGCATACTTGATGCAACTCTAGGTCATCGTTCCATGAACTATGCTAGGTTGTGTTCACTAGTCGCCCACCCTAGATTACGAGCCCAAGTTCCATTCGAAATAGCTTCAACAACCGTGCTTGTTCTTCTTTAGCATGTGTCTACCTGGGCATAAACCAATTGTGAAAGCTCCTCAATACGATATCCATTCAACCATGTATCTTCCCAAAATAGAGTGGAGTGTCCATTGCCCACTGTCGCTCACGTTGCCGCTCTAAAGATGGCCCTCACTTTATGTGTGTTGCGTGCATGCGTGAGCCTGCATGTGTATGGTTGTGTGTGCACGTGTGATTTGTAAAATGAAAGAGAGTGAGAGATAAATGATCGACGAGACATCATTAATTAAGATGCAATTAAGTTTCAGCTTGCACATAGAGATGATTAATCTCTTATATTGTTCTTTCATTGTTCGAAGAGCGAATATAACATATGTAGATACAACTTATAATATTATATGATTATTCTTACATATTATGGATCCCTAAATTTTGTGTGTAAGTTTTTTTTTCGTTTTTCATTTATTTTATCTTCATTTTATTTCTTCTTTAGGATAATACAAATTCCCTGGATTCATTCTTCCTTAAAATATTTTTTATTTATGTTTATGTGTTTGTTTTATTATTTGGCACTCGCTTGATTTTCTTTCATGTGCATTCATTCTCTTTCCTTCGTATGTGTGTTTGTTTATAATTTTCTTTTTAATTGATGTTTTATGTGTATGAATATATGTTGGGTGTTTGTGTGAGTATAGACATAAGTATTATAAAATATGTGTGTAAATTGTACTGGAGTGCAAAAAATACAGTATTATATATTTAACCTTGCATTTATAAAAGAATGCAATTTCTGTACAAATTGTGTGCTAGTTTTTGTCATCATTTGTTCTTTTATTTATTCTATAAGGGTAATACAAATACCACTAATTCATTCGTTTTGAGGAAACTTCAGTTTTACAAAAACTCTACTATTATATATGTATTATAGGTTCCCTACTTAATTTTCACGCCTAGGATGTCATAGACTACCGCATCCAACTAAGTATGGGACGGGTTGACATGAATTGGATCACATAGTAAAAAGAGGTATCATGTTGCATTAATCAACCGTAGTTTTCTTCCTCCACAAGAAAAGATCGTCTTCCTCCTGTCAGCTCCGCCCTGTCAGCTCCATCTCCGATGGCCTTTGCATCATGGAGGTGCGAAGGACCTCGATCCCTCTTTGGCGGGAGGGACCCCGTTCTTGTTACATTCAGTGTCTTGGTTGGGGCTATGTGGTGGCGGCGATGCCCCTCAATATAAATAATGTCTTCCACGTTCTATCCCCATCCCAATGGTGCGTGTAGCATCGTCGGAGGACGTGTGGAGGTGTGTCTTCGTCAGGTCTCATAGGATTCAATCGGTGTTGGTCTTCGGTGGATCTGTTTGGATCCGGTCTTCATTTGTCTTCGTTTGGATGTTTACAAGTTTGATCCTTCCGATCTATGACTTTATTCATCGGCAATGGTTGCTTCTCTAGTGTGCTGGTCCTATGGGGTCTTAGCACGCCGACTTCCTAACTATCTACTACAACAAGGTTTGTCTGGCTCCGACGAGGGAGGGGCGATGACAGCGACGCGCCTTCGGCTCGGTCTAGTGCTTGTAGTCGTCGTAGGTGGTCCACAGACCTGGTTGTAATTTTATTTCCTCTGGTGTTCTTTGTACTACCATAATTGAAGATGAATAGATTGAAATTTTCTCACGCAAAAAAGAGGTATCACGTGACATGAAATTCCAATGTTCGTCCCTGAAAAAAAAATCTATTATCATTATAAATAATTTCAGGTGCATGTGATTATGCGACACATTTTTTCTTTCTTGTTTTGAGTCGGTTTTTTCTTTATGTGAATCACTGGATGTTTTTTGTGTAAGTTTATGTGTGCATGTATTATACAATATGTGTGTGAATTATACTAGAATGCAAAAATACCACTATTATATGTTTATTCTTGTATATTATAAAATACTGCATTTTCTATGCATTGTTGTAAGCGTACTACCAATGCCACTAATTTATTCTTCTATAGAAATTTTATACGTAGGTATACACTCAACTAGTTTATAGTATGCCTGTAAATTTTCGTAGAGTGCAAAAAGTACACTATTAAATGCTTAATTCTTTGCATGTTATTATAGCATTGCAATTTCTATGCAAATTGTGTACAAGTTTGTTTTAAGTTTTTTTATCTGTAAGGCTAATACCAACGCCACAATTCATTATTACGTTAGAAACTTCATTTTTTATTTAATTATACAATTCATTATTTTGAATGGTTTTATTATTCATGTTGTTGAAATGCAAATGGTACTTCAATTTGCATTTAATACTTTGATCCGCAACATATTTGCTTAACTAGGTCATTGCGTTGAGCTTAATTCCACATCTTAAAGCGCATGGTGTAAAAATTTATATGACCACTGCATTTTTTTGTGATTCTAATTAAAAGAATTATCATGATGGTTGCTAGATATAATGCACTAGAATTCGGGTTTAATTCCCTCCTTTTCCCTCTATTTTTTTTAATTATGGTGTATTTGTGTGAAAACCATTATACATGTTAAAGCAAAGCGTGCAAGTCCCCCCCCCCCCACACACACACACATATATATATATATATATATATATATATATATATATATATATATATATATATATATATATATATATATATATATATATATATATATAGGAGTAGGATTTTCTACAATAACTTACCACAGAACTAGTTAAGGTTTTCGACGGTGTAAAAGTTCTCAAAAATCGTGAAAAAATACTGAACGAATACACCTATAATGAGTGAGGCTCCCCTATTTATTTCCTATTTTTTGATAACTTTTAAACTGTTAAATGTTTAGCAAGCCTTAACTAATTCTGTGGCAAGCTATGATAGACACAGTTTTACCTGTGTGTGTGTGTATACATGATGAGGATTATACATTTCTTTGCATGTATATTGTGTGTGCATGCACAAATAACTAGTTCTAGCCGCTAGATTAGATAATATCTAGCTTGTAGGAACATTTGGTTCCTCGGTGTTGATATCTACTCGCAACTTTATTACTGCAGACTTTGTTGGGACTCCAAACGCAGAGTTTTGTAGGATATCAGTAAATTTTCCTTAAGTGGATGAATTAAGTTTTATCATTCCGTAGAAGGTGTTTCTCTCTCAAACAACCCTGCACTAGAATACAAGTGGTCTCTTGTGTTCCCAACACACTGAATACAATTGTTAGTTGTATAGGTGCACTAGTTCGGCGACGGGATGGTGATGCAAATTTCATATGGATGGTAGAAATAGGTTTTTGTAATTTGAACAAATAAAAATAGCAAGATAGCCAGTACAAGTAGATACAAACGGCATTGCAATGCTTGTAAACAAGGCATATGGTTCATACTTTCGCTACTGCCAATTCTCAATATCATTAACATAATTGAACCACATGATAATCCCTCAAAGTGCAGAAAAAATCTCTCTAAAGTTTATATTCCATCTGATAAAGTGGGATGGAATCACGTAGGTAGCAAACCACCTTAAAGTTGTCTTTACAATCAATATATTGGACCATCCCCAAAGTGTCGCGAATAGTCCTAGAGATCATACTACGGCAACACCATATGATACATATCATTCAACCTTTATGCCTAGATTACCCTAATGTCACCACGGGTATATGCAAGTTAATTACTAGGCATGCATCAAGTAATCTCAAATCCAAAGTATTCAATCCAACATCAAGAATCTTCAAATAACAAGACTCAATTCACCACAAAAAGGATAGACGGAGATGAACATCAAAAGATCCAACTTTATTAATCAAGCTCATGATACATCAAGATCGAATCCATCAAGAACATGAGAGAGAGAGAGATTGAACACATAGCTACTAGTACATACCCTCAGCCCCGAGGATGAGGTACTACACATTCCCATGAGAATAGCAAGGTTGATGAACAGGCTATTGGGCAACGTAGGAGAAAACAAAAAAAATCATCCTATGATCAAACAAGGAACACTATGAAGATGCATTAAGGGTTTAGATATGATCGTTGCCAACTCTTAGTTGCAGCGGAAGAAGAGTCGGTGTAGATCGTATTTGAAGTCCCTTGAACCGTTCATGAATGATCCCTCAAACCAAAGACCAAAAGCACAACATCTCCACACCTTACGAGCATACTATCTTCACGATCCAGCAGCGCTTCATCGTCCAAAGCTAATCATCACCGGAGAATTAGAGAGAGAAGATTAGAATCACACTGGGTTCTAATTATGAGGACTACACAGGATTAAATCCAGCTCTAATTGGATCAACTAGAACTAGAACTAGAACTAGAGAACTAGACAAGGCTCCAATATTTGTGTATTTAACAATCCCGGAACCTCTAGTATATATAGGTTGGAGGGAGGAGAGGGGGTGCTACAAGAGGGTAGGAGCTATAAATCCTTGCTCCGGCTCAATGGGGAGAAGGAGTCCCCCCCCCCCACTCCAATTCGGCCTCCCCTTGGCCTATAGAAAAGGCTAAGGGGGCGCCACCTTTGTCAATCCTTTTAAGGCCCATTGATATTTAATTAAATATAAAGTCTCATAATCATTATTAGAGCCTTATATTATCAATTTAACATCTCCAGAAACATTTTGCACCTATATATTAGTTACCGGTATCACCCAGTAAACCCCGAAACCCTTTTGTTAACCCCGAAACGCTTCCGGATCCTCTCGAAACTATTTCGTATATTAAAAAAATTGTTTCATAAATATTTTATCATAACTTTTCTCCACTAACACTCAGAAGATCATGATTACCTTAAGATTGTAATCCTGTAGGTTCGGTAAAACACATACATGAACAAAATCCCTATCGTTTAGTGACCGATAGCGGGACCATGGACATCCATATAAATCCCTATGAATACATGAATGACATTCGAGTGAAACTTTGGTTATCATGTGCTATTCCCTTTGCTCCATGATACTTTACAAAATCTAAGGTGAGATGTATCGGTACCTCTTGAGTCATTCTCGTGCTCACTACACCGATCTCTTAGTTACTGGTTTTGTTCTTCTTTCTCGTTGACATGTTCTGGCATCCCTGTGACCTCACCTGTGTCTGGCCAGACGATGATGGATGCCGTCACATCGAGAGGTCCCTAAGAATATATCTCCATCACCGGAGGAGAAAATCCCACTCTTGAGCTATGTAGCCCCTTGTCAAACTTTCCGATGAACCTGTAATCTATCGTTATGATCACTATGTTATAGATGACATTTGAGCAACCCCAGAGTCTATCGTATGGTAAGAAGTGACTAGGATACTCTCATGGTCTAAGGAACTAAAGCATATGTTAACTCTCCGTTTTATAACTCACTTGTGACGATTGTATCTCAAAGTATAACAAACATGTTTGGGTCAATTCAATATGATCGTTCTTCCAATGTCATATTCTCAAAGTTGATTTACGACTATCGTTATACTTAACGATATCCTAAGATCCGGAAAACATGATCACAAACAACACTTGATCTAGTCTTAGAGGAGAGACTAGGAAACAGGTTTTACCGTTTATCATTCCACACATGCATATGAGTTTTCCACTAAATCGCATATTCCAGGATCATAGAAATTATAGCATAGAATATAAACTCTTAAGTAACATGGAAATATAATGATACAATATTATTGCCTCTAGGGCATATTTCCAACGAACTCCCACTTGCACTAGAGTCAATAATCTAGTTAGCACATTTTCCGATTACAACAATGGCAATCTGGTGTTAGTTCATGCTTTGCTTGTGGTATAGCCTTCATCTCTCAAATATGACAAGTTCACTCTGAGTGTATCTTTGCATTCCTTGCATCTTTCATGCTTCCACAAAATTCATAATTTGCGTGGAACTATGTTTGCATGTATTGAATCACTGGTAGGACCTTTGATTCCTTAGACTGAGCTATGGAACCATTATTCAGAATAGTGTTCCATTAGCACACACTATCTAGAAACCATACCAAGTTCATAAACGAACTTTAGATTTGTCACCCTCCAATGTTGCTTCTAAAGCAACAGCTTACTCAGCCTATTGTTATGGAATTCATCACAATAACTTTCTTGTGCAAATTCCAACTTACTGTGCCACCAATTACTGTATAATACAAATAACCTAATTGAAATCAAAAATCGCTTGGAGCACCGATGAAGATTTTATCGATATACTACTTACAATGAGCTTGTATAGATATAACTCCTTACATCAATCTCTTCCTTTTCTCCATATACGAGAGACATGTCATGTTTGCATTCAACGACATTTTGACTGTTGTCTTATGATCAACACTTTGATCAATCTGGTAACTTTGCCCACAACTTACTTGGAGTACTTGACATATTTGGTTGTTTACATACCATGGAAAATGATTAACACAAGTGTGAAGTGTATTTCGCTCATGAGTATTTCAGGATATCGATTCTTGCTTAAAAGTCCTTTGATGTGACTTTTGATAATAAACTCTTCTTGGTGTTTTTCATAATAAACTGCTTTAGTATCTTGTCAATATGTATTTTGGCTAAGACCGATTAGGTACTACTATCTCCATAGATCCTAATGCCTAATACCAAGGCTATTGCCTAAGCACTTCATCAAAAACTATTTAATGAAGTCCTAATTTGTGTCAACAATATTATTTCCAATCAACAATATGTTATGCACACATAGTTGTTTTAGAAATATTATTATGCTCCCACTTACTTTATTGTAAACACAAGTATCTTTGCTTTCCTCAGTGAAAGCAATTTTTGATCATTTCATCAGAATGAAGATTCCAACCCCACTATGCCTGCTTTAGATTATAGGATCTCTTGAAGCTTGCACACTTACTAGCATCCCGTGGATCGACAAAATTACCTAGGATTGCATCAAATATACAACCTTGGTTCTATTTCCATACCATGTGTATCATTTTGACATTCATCTATTATATCTCATAATTGAAATATTTAGTAATTGCTAGTTTAATCCGAACTGACTTTAAGTATTCCTATGATGAGACAATCTTGCCATAGTCAACCCCTTGATCCTGTCATAAACTATTTGTAACAAGTCAAGCATTATAAAACATTTTTATCTTTGTCAGTTTATAGATCCATTACTATACTTTAGACTCTAAGTCTTCTGGAGGGTTCATTAAGGTCTAAACTTGAATTATGTATATGGATACTGTCTTGAATTATTTTTTCTTATAGCCAAGTCCGGAGTCAGGGCCCATCAATGCTTCTATAGGTATGTTGTTTGTTCAACAATATCTCGTTTGCACACCATGAAGGTTTGCACGAGTTTTCCCAACCTATATAGTTGAGCTGCAATTTCGACCGAAGTCTCTATATCTCATGTAGAGGCTTCCGTATCAGTCTTAGTAGGAAATCCTGGAACTGCTCTGAGTGTTTCTTTCCTTTGACCCGATGAGGAAGAATCTATAATCTCGTTGAGTTGCACTTTCCTCCCACTCACTATTTTGCAGAAAAAAATTTCTTCAAAAATTTAGCGCACACTGTGGCAAAACACTTTGCCTAGGTGTAGTGATAGAGGAGTACCCAACTATTTGGCATAACCAACAAAGTAGCACTTATCTGACTTGGGACATCAACGCGTAACCACTTCTACTTGTGTCTTATATTCCCAAATGTTAAGAAAAGACCAAATGGTTTCGCATTTCATACCATATCTTATATGGTGTTAATTCAACAGACTTGATGACACTCTTTTCAGTGTAAAAGCCATAGTCTCTAAAGCATCACATTGAAAGTATAATGGAAAATAGTTTAATGTCACCTTTGATCTCACCATGTCATACATGGTTTGGTTACATCTACTCAGACACACCACTCATAGTGGTGTTCCAGGAGGTGCAAGTTAAGAAACTCTTTTCATAACTCATCAGACAATCACCAAACTTGTAACTCAAAATATTCTTTTCTGTAATCTAATTGCAGAAATATAAATTTTCTTGTTACAAAAATTTCTACCTCATTCTGGAAAACCTTGTGAAATATTTCAAAGGATTAATATTTTATGTCTCAATAAGTAAATATAAATATCTACTTGAGTCATCCTTAAAGGTAGATAAATCCATGCTTGCAACAACACTCATTGGACTACACACATCATTATGCATGTTTCCAATTATTTTGTTGCTCGTTCTTATGGCATGTGAATGGTATTTTAGTTGAGTTCACTATTTGGATGAAATTGCAAGTGCCAGATGATTCATAATCAGATGACTTCAGAATCATCACTATTAGTGCGGCTTTGCTAAATCTTGTTATGAAAGAACAATTTTCTGGTAGTCCTAATGAAGATGCTTCATCCCGTCTTAATACTTGCGTTGAATTATGCGATATGCAAAAGAAAAAGTTATGGATAATGATATTGTTAAATTGAAATTATTTCCATTCTCACTACGAGACTGTGCTAAAACTTGGTTTCATCCTTGCCTCGAAATAGTATTGATTCTTGGGATAAGTGTAAGGATGCTTTTATTGCCAAGTATCTTCCTACCGCAAAAAATATTTCTCTAAGAAATAAAATTATGAATTTTAAGCAACTTGAGCATGAACATGTTGCACAGTCTTGGGAGAGAATGAAATTAATGATAAGAAATTTTCCCACTCATGGTTTAAGTTTATGGATGATTATACAAAATTTCTATGCGGGACTAAACTTTGTTTCTAGAAATCTTCTAGACTCTGCCGCAGGTGGAACCTTTATGGAAATCACATTAGGAGAAGCTACAAAACTCCTTGATATTATTATGGCAAATTACTCTGAATGACATACGGAAAGAGCTCCAACTAGTAAGAAGGTAAATTTTGTTGAAGAAATTACTATGTTCAGTGATAAAATGGATGCTCTTATGAAAATGGTTGCTAGTAAGGATGCTCATGTTGATCCCAATGATGTGACATTGTCTACTTTGATTGAGCAAAATAATGATGTTGTTGATGTGAATTTTGTCTCTCGAAATAATTTCAATAACGATGCTTATAGAGGCAATATTAATCCTAGACCGTATCCCAAAAATTCCTGTAATAATTATGGTAATTCCTATGAAAATTCTTATAAAAATAATAATAGGATACCTATTGATCTTGAAAGTAATATTAAATAATTCATTAATTCTCAAAAGATTTTTAATTCCATGGTAGAGGAAAAATTGAATGAAGTTGATGATATGGCTAGGAACATGGATAGAACTGCTCATGATGTGAAAAATCTCAAATCTAAAATTTTACCACCTAAGCTTGATATTAATGAGTCCATCAAAGCTATCTATGTATCCATTAATGAAAGTAAAGAAAGAAACACTAGGTTGAGAGCTTAGCGAGAATTCCTAGATAAGGCTATTCCGCCTGATCTTTACCATAATCATGATGAACATGTTAAAAAGATTGGTGTCTCACCCATAGAGTCTTTATTTAATAATATAAAACTTGATGAAAAGGGATTGAAGATGAGTTAACTTTAGCTAGAAGGCGTCCCAACTGTTCGAAGATGATGATCTTAATGATAAAAATGATAAAAGTGGGTTTGGAGAGGTCAAGACTTTAATTAGTGATGTGCCCACTACTTTGGATTTCAAGGACTTTAATTATGATAGTTTTTCTTTAATTGAATGTATTTCCCTGTTGCAATCCATGATGAATTCACCCAATGCTAATGAACAAAATAAAGCTTTCACTAAACATATTCTAGAAGCTATGATGAGAGCTTTTGAAGAAAAACTAGAGTTGGAGGTTTCAATACCTAGGAAATTATATGATTAGTGGGAACCTACTATTAAAGTAAAGATTAAAAATTATGAATGGAATGCTTTATGTGATTTGAGTGCTAGTGTTTCCACTCTACCAAAATATTCATGTGATGTGCTAGGCCTTGTTGATATGGATGAATGTACCCTTAATTTGCACTTGGCGGATTCAACTGTTAAGAAAATATTGGGTAGAATAAATGATGTTCTCATTCTTGCTAACAGAAATTATGTGACCATGGATTTCATTGTGCTTGATATTGAATGCAATTTGTCTTGTCCTATAATACTTGGTAGGCCTTTCCTACAAAGCATATGTGCTATTATTGATATGAAAGAAGAAACATAAGGTTCCAATTTCCATTAATGAAAGGAATGGGACACTTCCCTAGAAAGAGAATTAAGCCACCATATGAATCAATTATGAGGGCCACTTATGGGTTGAAAACTAAAGATGACAATGCTTGAAACTATGCATTACACCTAGCTAGGGGCGTAAAATAATAGCGCTTATTGGGAGGCAACCCAATAGTTATCTTATTTTTCTTGTTTTATTTTGTATTTTATTGTGTCCACACAATTATACTACTGTTATGATTGTGTTTTTATGTCTTAATTAGTGTTTTTCTAAGTAAAGCCATTGGGATGATTTGGTTGATAGTTGACTTGATTCTGTGAGAAAAATAGAAACTTTTGCGCCTAGTACTGAAATTGTTTAAATTCACTGGAGCATGATAAAATTGTGAATTGTTTTACACATTATTTATATACAAGTTCCCCACATTGTTCTAATTTTTCAGAATGCTTGGAGTTACAGAAGTATTGCGCTTGTTCCGATCATTACAGTTTGTTCTGTTTTTGTTAGATTCTTTTTTCGTTGCATAGTTTGCTTGCTTTAATGATGCTATGGATAATATTAGGGGGTATAAGTCATGGAGAAGTTAGAATACAATGAGTATTATGCAATAATAAAATATGAATGGCTTGATAACAGTACCTAAAGTTTATGATTTGCTTGTTATACTAATGGATCTCATGAGGTTTTTGTTGACTTTTGTGTGCAAAAGTTTTCAAGTTTTGGGTGAGATCACAATGGATGAAGGAATAAGGAGAGGCAAGACCCTAAGCTTGGGAATTCTCAAGGCACCCCAAGGTAATATTAAAGGACAACCAAGCATCTAAGCTTAGAGATGCCCCGTAAGGCATCCCCTATTTTGTCTACAATCCAACGGTATATTACTTGGAGCTATATTTTTATTCATCACATGATATGAGTTTTGCTTGGAGTGTCGTGTATTATATGAGTGTTTTCTTTGTTTTATTTTTAGTTTGCCACAATCACGATTTGCCGCACACACCTTTTGAGAGGGACACACATTTACTCGTGATTTGTTAGAATACTCTATGTGCTTCACTTATATCTTTTGAGCTAGCCAGATGCTCTAGTGATTCACTTATATCTTTTAGAGCATGGCGGTGGTTATATTTTAAAGAAATAGTTGTAATCTCATGCTTCACTTATATATTTTTGAGAATCTAATCTATACCTAGTAATAAAGCAAGGTGATATTCTTGGTTTCGTCCCGCTTCGATGATATTTTTTTATTACAATACCTGAGGTGGTACTATTTTTTCACTCTGCGCAAGCTAGCTAACACGTTTTTATTTCTGACTCGCATGATCACTTGGCTCGACCCGTTTTTATTTCTGGCTCGCACCTAACTTAGGCCAGCGTGGGCGATCGAAGCCCATCCAGACAAAAAATGCGGGTGTCCAAGAGTTTATGGGCTGTGAGTGGGATTCACAAAATCAAGTAAAAATTGTTCACATGATGGAGGACGATTTGGGGGCATTAATTTCCAAGTGTCCCCTTGATTACAGGGAGGCATTGTGGGGCTGGATTTGTGTGTCCTTAAAGGATGCGGGATTTGTGGGTTGCTTGGATCCAAAATTACTGGAAGGGAAAGGAGAATAAATTCCTATGTTGCGACGAAGAAAAGGAGGGAATTTAAAAGAAGAAATAAATTCTACTAGAAATTAAAAATCTAGTTGATGGAGGAGCTCTTGGCAAGCAACCATGTTGCTTCGAATCTCACGGTAATGTTATTTTCAATGTCCTGTGAGGTCCATATAAATTATTCTTGGTCATGTTTATACCGTAATTTGTTAATGAGGTACGAATTATTTGGGGCAGTGTGAATGACAAGTTAACAACTGGTTGATTTGTAGGCAATGAGAGCCGACACTTTGCACATTTTTAAGACTTCATAAAAAATAGGAAAATATTTGTGAAATGGTGCGTCAAATTTTGATCAAAACATTGACCATGGGACCATGAACGCTAAAGGACAAATAACCAACTAGGCCACAAATACTTTGTAATTTCTTAATGGATTACAACGAGTATTATAAGTGCTCATTTGATCAAAGGTTATTTTTTAATAATTTTGATATTCCTTTTATGTCGCATTTTAATATTTGTGAAATGGTGCGTCAAATTTGATCAAAACATTGACCATGGGACCATGAACGCTAAAGGACAAATAACCAACTAGGCCACAAATACTTTGTAATTTCTTAATGGATTACAACAAGTATTATAAGTGCTCATTTGATCAAACATTATTTTTTTAATAATTTTAATATTCCTTTTATGTCGCAAATGAACTGGTTAACTGGCGGTCCAACAGGTGAGTTGCTTGTTCGGTTTAAAAAAAAACTATGCTTAGATGGCCATGGTAGAAGAGTACGCCATAGTTCGCTGCCGAAAACATTCCTAAGTTCATGTTAGAGATGAAGAAGGTGGATGGTGGCGTGTATGCTGTTTCTGTTGACTCAAGTAATTGATGTCCTCCCACCTTAACTTAATTTGCATTAATAATTATTATTGTGTGTGTTGAGAAGGAAATGCATCACTTGATATGTTAAGACATGATTTGCTGTTGAATCATGTTAAGCCCCAGTATTGCAAGAATCACACCCACAATGACAAATTCTTAGAGGGTATCCTGCACAGCTCCAATGGTGCTCCTAGCGGCTGCCGACGACGAGCAGCAGTTCACCATGCATGCCGTGGTGGACACCAACAGAAGGTTCACTGTGCTCTTAGTGGTGTACACCAACAACCCGGTCTGGGTGGAGCACTCCATCCACTTCATGGAGTTGTTGCTTGCAGAGGAGAATTACAAGGTGGTCGGGTTCGACCTCGAGTACACCCGCGCTCGTGCCGGGTCTCATCCTAAGGTCGCCATCGCCCAGATGTGTGTGCGCAATCACGTCCTCGTCTACCACTACTGCTTGGTCACAAGGCCTTGCGAGCGTTTCGCCAAGTTTGTCAACAACCCCCACTACATGTTTGCTATGATGGACATCACCAACGATGTAAAGGTGCTCAAGAATTCTGGCATCTCCTGCCAGAATCTTGTCAACATCCAGGGCCAATACAAGATCTGGGGCAGCAAGAAGCATGAGAATGACTCACTGGTTCACCTCGCCAAGGCTATCATCGACCCCTACTATTGAAACATGAAGGATTCCTGCAACAAGGACAAGCGTGCCTGGCACTCGGCCTGGAAGGAGAAACTCGACAAAGCTCACGTCGTGTATGCGGCCAAGGAGGTGTACATGAGCTAAAAGATGTACAGGCGGATCGTTGACATGAGGAAGTGCCTCCTTCCCCAAAACAGCCAGGGATCCTGCTGGAAGCAGAGCAATGGCAAGCGTCGTCACAACAACATGTAGATGATTAGATGCTCGTTTCTCCTAGTTTAGTATGCATGTAATTGCTTACTTTGGTGTGTGGAAATGTTATGTGTGTAGTCACTTATGTAATTGTATGCTTAATTTGGTTATGCAATGCTGCTTTTTAAGTATATATGTTGATGCTCTGTAGACAGAGCGTAGATGTTCCGCAACAGAGAAAATCACGTTGCACACGGACTAAACAATGGAACCCGTTGGTGATGATTTCATCAACCACTCACAATTGTATACCAACAATCGTTTGCTCACAACACACACAGCTTGTTAACAGGAATCGTCTATGTTGTTATCGGTCTTCCCACACATTTCTGATTACTAGTCTGTTTGCCGCATATCACACACATCATGTGAAGTTGAACCATTTTTGTTGTGTTGGCTACTCGCAAATAGTTCATCCGAGTGAACTGTATGCCGTATGTCACACACACCTTGATCTGACTGACTATTTCTGTGTGTTGTCTAATCACAAATATTTCATCCGAGTTAACTGTATGTTGTATATCGCACACACCTTCATCCGTCTGACTGTTTTCCGCTGTTATGTTCATCGCAAACAGTTCATTCGAGTGAACATCGCAAAAAGTTCATTCGAGTGAACTGTATGCCACACATCGCACATGGAACTACAATCTGAATCGTGTTTGAGGACTCCGCCATCGCAGACGTCTTGTATCTTTTTTGACAGTTTTATTACATCATCATTTGCGATTAATGCATCGCACATAGTTTCGTGGAAGGGTCTCTGATTGTAGTGTTGTGTTAGTAGCATCCAACAGTAGTGGTTCTCTCTCTTTGATGTTCAATACAATGTTATCCTCTATGTTCTTGGAGTTCTATCCGATGTAATCTTCTTTTGTTGTGTGTTTGTTGGGATCCGATGAATTGTGCGTTTATGATCAGATTATTCATTGATATTAATTGAGTCTTTTCTGAATTCTTGTATGCATGATTATTATAGCATTGTATTTCTCTCTGATCTATTTGTTTAGTTTGGCCAACTAGATTGATTTATCTTGCAATGGGAGAGGTGCTTTGTGATGGGTTCAATCTTGCGGTGCTCTATCCCAATGAAAAAGTAGGGGACAAGACACGTATTTGTATTATTGCCATTAAGGGTAAAACAATGGGGTTTATTCATATTAGTTGAGTTTACTTTGTCTACATCATGTCATCTTCCTTAAGGCGTTACTCTATTTTATACGTAATACCCTAGATGCATGCTGGGTAGCAGTCGATGGATGGAGTAATACTAGTAGATGCAGGAAGGAGTCGGTCGGGCGTGATGCCTATATACATGATCATTGCCTTGAATATCGTCATAACTATGCGCTTTTCTATCAATTGTCCAACAATAATTTGTTCACCCACCTTATGGTATGTGCTCGCGAGAGAAGCCTCTAGTAAAAACTATGGCCATGGGGTCTACTTTATCATATATAAAATCACAAAAATACCTTTCTGAACTTTTCTTTATTTATTTTATTTTGCAATCTATTTATTTACCTATCACTATGAGATTTAATCCTTGCAAGTAACCGCCGAGGGGATTGACAACCCCTTGTTTGCGTTGGGTGCAAGTATTTGCTTTTATGTATGCAGGTGCTCCTAACGAGTTTTTGTGTGGTTCTTCTACTGGATTGATAACATTGGTTCTTAACTGAGGGAAATACTTATCTCTACTATACTTCTTCATCCTCTCCTCTTAGGGGAAATTCCAACGTAGCTCATAAGTAGCAACGCTTCACTAGAACTTGCAACCAAACACTTCTTTAGGTATCACATATCTTTCAGCCTTTGTTTGTGTTTGGAAACAATTTCAGTTCAGGGAATATCACATGACTATCCTGAACATTTTGAAGTTTGGGTTTCTAGGAAGCAAGTGGACTGTAATAGGATTCTAGCCTTTTGGATCGAAGGACGTGAGTCTCATCATTCATGACATCCGTGTGAGAGTATTGAAAGAACGCAAAAGGACAAAACCCTTCACGACACTCTAGAGGACGATCCTCTCATTACGTTCACCAATCATAAAGATTTAATCGAATAAAAATGCTAATCAATTTCAATAGAATAGGTGGAACCGTGAGCCCTTATTATACAACTATAATGCAAACTACACATAGAAAATGTTCATAATTAATTGCACTAGTGATTAAAGTTAATTAATTCATAATTGTTCTCCCACTCAAATAATTATCTCTCATAATTTATTTTAAGTGATTCAAGACCCATATTTAGTTCAACGCCATTGATGTGGACATCACTGATGACGTGAACTTCAATCGGTAGGCCAACTTGCCGATCACATCTCCATGTGAATCTTGTTCATCTTTTGATGCTTTGTGCACCAAGCTCAGGGACGATCCTGCTAGAACTTCAAGACAACTGAGTGTTTCTGCCCTGAGGTCCGACCTTCACCCGCCTTACACCTCACGATTAGTTCATACTCATCTCGACATGACGTACTATACCCTAAAAAGCTACGTGTTATAGATGGTTGCTACACTGGGAAGAGCATTAACAACTTGATATTTTCAGTAAGAGATCACCGTGACAATTGTCTACTACACAACCAAAGGGTGCAATAAAAAGGGATAAATATCTTAGTCAATTCAACATAGCATGATATGGTATAGCACTTGATGTCGGGGATGTCTTCATGATCCTCCAAGGTCTTCACGAAAGCACTCCTAGATGATGTTGTAGCCACCACCATGATCTGCTACGCCTAGTGAAGCCAACTCGCTCCGGGTTCCTCCGTAGCACGTCCAACACTCCCATCGATAAATAAAATAACAAGGTTGACACGTTGGTCATTAAAGTGGCAATCCCTTGGCTCCAGACATCATGCCATATTGTTATGCACAGGTCACTTAACGTTACATCATATAACCATCTCATACATAAACTTATTATCATGCTGAAGGCTATACCACATCTTATGCATCCTGCAAAACCAAGTTAGGCGTCCTCTAGTTGTTTTGGAAAATTTTAGTTACATGGCTTCTATGGTTTCCTTGGAACCGTAGCTACCTACATCCACCATCAAGGCGATAATTCTTGTTGCTAGATTAACTTTAGGGGTGTGTGGGGAAAGAGAATCAATTAAAATCTCTAGCTCCACACTAAACTTCTTCAATATGTGCGACCCCTGTGAAGATCGAACATCTTCATTAACCTGTCGTGTTTGCGATGGTTCATTGTTCTTGACTATGATGAAGCCCAAAGAACTGTTAGCAGATCATCGACATCCAGAGTTGGTCGATTGATAGAACTTTGTATAAAGCTACATCATGCCTCCAATGAACTGAACCAAAGCAACACTTGAGGTAAGCAAAACAAGATCATCAAACCCGCACATCCACATGCGATATAGATCGAAACCTACATCTACTCATAGAACCACTCATGATGCCACAATTGGGAAATGTAGTAGAAACCCAAAAAAATAGTCCTACGATCAAACCAAGAACACTATGAAGATGCATTAATGGTTTAGATTAGATCATTACCAACTCTGAGTTTTAGCAAAAGAAGATTCGGTGTATATTGTACTTGAAGTCCCTCGAACCATTCAGGTATCATCCCTTGAACTGAAGACCGAAAGCATGACATATCCACAGTTTACAAGTGTACGGTCTTCACGATCCAACAGAGCTTCGCCGTCCAGAGCTAATCGTTGCTGGAGAATTAGAGGGAGAATATAAGAACCACACCGGTCTTCTAATTATAAGGACTAGAGATGATTAGATCTATCTCTAACTGGATCAACTAGAACTAGAACTAGAGAACCAGATGAGGCTCCAAAACTTGTGTATTCAAAAGTGCCCCAAACCTCTAGTATATATAGGTCGGATGGAGGGGAGGGAGGGGCGCTACAAGAGGGGAGGAGTGTCAGTGCGAAATCTGGCATATCTCGTAGTAGGGTCCTAAGCTAGGCGTCTTGGAGCGATGGTAACATGGACACAAGGTTTTACCCAGGTTCGGGCTCTCTCGAAGAGATAATACCCTACATCCTGCTTTTGATTGTATTCATATAGGTGTAGTACAGAGTACATGTATCTACCACGAGATTGTTCTAATGAATATTAGATTATCTATTGAATATCTTGACCTCGGTTTATATAACACACCGGAGGCCTAGGGTTTTAGGAGAGTCCTTGGCTTGAGCGCCAAGTCTTGTGGAGTCTTCCTTGTATGTGACATGGGATGCCTAAAGTGGCCCATTAGTGAACCGCCATGGGGGTCCTTGGCCCAACCCATAGGTCGAGAGACGACGTGATGAGTACCCCCTAGTCCAGGACACCATCAGTAGCCCCCTGAACTGGTCTTCAAGTTGGGGACGCTCCTCGATTCTTCCAAACTATTCTTCATCTTTGGTCGTCGGTCTTGAAAACTGGTTCAACAGATCTTCTCATCTTCGATCTTGAGGATCACCAAAGTGAATCCTAAGAGTTTACACGTCGGGTATCCGAGGAGCCCCTTTAAGTTTTCGGCCTTTATCAATGCCTTGTTATTTTTATGCCACACCTTGGGTTTGAAGTTGTTCCCATGCGGCAGTGTCCTCTTGCGTTTGAGCTCCAATGCCGGACTGCATCTGAGGTATCCTCTTGCAGCCGAACTCCAACGCCAGACTGTATCTGAGCTCCAACGTCGGACTGTATCCGAGGTGCCATAGATCACCTTGGCTCGAAAAAGTCGTAGGAGTTTAGCCAAGCTTAATGCGGGAAAATGCATTATGGAGCCAACCATTTGTATCCGATCTTTATGTCGGACTACATACGAGGTGGTGCAATTTATTTGCTGACGAGATGTTAAGCTAGTGGCCCTCAAGGTGCGTGTGAGCCTAAAATTCGAGATGCATATTAGAGGAGATAATGATCGGCGGACGGGCCCTTGAGAGAGGGTCTCGAGAAGTCACCATAATAGATTAGGTCGATACCAGATAGGTTCCAGATGGGACCTATTGTTGTCCGAAGACGCATTTGCTCATATTTCGGTCATGTCGAACACTGAGCACTTTGAATTTTCTGCATTGAATAGCCAATGCAGTAGCCCCCCGAGACATTGGTCGGGTGGCAACACCAGATCAGGGGATCGATGTGCCCATTTAATATTAATAAATGATAAGCCCTAAGCCCAGTAGTCCCCGAGCCTTAATGTGGGCATGAGTGGCCGAATTAAGGATCGATATCCGGAGTAAAATCACAATTTATGTGTAATGATTCTATGTATCCAAGTACTCTACATCATTAATGCTCGAATCCGCACTATACAAAACTTTGTTGACCGACCATCGGTTTCAACCTCCTCGGCCAGTAGCCGGGGAGTGTTTGTCCCACTATATAAAGCCTTCATAAGGGCAAAGATTTACGGCAAATAAGGCAATCCGGCCATATGGTTTTATAAACAAAGGTACATAGAGAGATATGTTATATTGCTATTAACGTAAGAAACGTCTTCCAAAGAAAATAGTACCGCTATCCGTTCCTTTCTTTGGGCTGTCATGCTGATCATGATCATAAAACCTCACCTCCGATCAATGTGGGAGGAAAATTGTCAAGGATTTAGTGTGGGGAAAGTTCCCGAACTCTATGGTCTTAATGAACCAAATTTTTCACTTACGTCATTGCTGACCAATTATATTCTTAAGATAGCTAGCTTTCGGCTTCACCCAGTCTGAGGTACTAATCCGGATGACCCGATAGTAAAAATCACAGAGGTGCTCCCTTTACCCCCTAGCCAAACAATCGGGAGCGTAGGGTTAAACACAGGAGCCAGGCAACCCATCTTGGCCAAAATCTTAAGTCAAATTTGATGCATATTTGTGGCTTTATGACGATGATTACGAAAGGCAGCGCTTGTATACTGAATACAAATGCTGATGATATGTTTATTTTGACTCTGTTGCGACCGTTTATCAGTGGAATGTGGCCCATCATAGGCTTCCACCCCCTTGTAGATGCTACGTAGGGTGTTTCCGCAATAACAAAACAACCCTTAGCTGATGTCTCGGTGCCCAAAGGCGGTTGTGTTAGCGGAAACGAGGCAATCAGATATGCGGGCTTTATAACTTTCACTTAGTCATAGGAGCTTTAAAGTCGGGAGGCCAGTTACTAGGCCCCGGTTAGTGTTCGGCGACAACCGAATTCAAGCCGTAAACACTTCATACAATGTTATGAACGACCCGTCCTTTAATATATGGTGACCTCTATCGATCTTATAGTTTAACACAGTCATCGGATCGCTGACCAATTTGCGCTTATTGTGACAGTCAGTTTTCGGCTTTCTCCACCGAGGCGCTTAACCATGTGAGCTGGAAGCACAATCGCAGTGGTTCTCCCTTTGCACATGTAGACGAAGAAAGCGGAACATAGGAGGCAAGCACAGGAGCTGGGCAATCCAACTATTGACCGAAGACACAATTCGGAACTGATGCATATAAAGTAATGTCCAAGAACGCTTTGCCGATGACTTTATGGGGTACCTTGGTTTTGGTGGGTTCGGCTGTAGTCTCAGCCCCCGTTAATATTGCCGATGCTTTAAAGGTGTCTGGCATTGCACTGCTCAGGAACTAGTCCCGATGTGGCGTGTGTTTTGTCAACGCCGAGGTGTAGTTCGGCGGGAAAGATGCTGAGTTGTGGGTCGAAAAAGATCTCCCGAGCTAAATTATTATGTAGGGCACCTCAATCATGAGGATGTCCCACTTCCTGAAAAAAAACATACAAACAGCTAAAAAAAGTGCCATAAGCTCGAAAAGCCAAGAACTTATGTAAAAGCTTGACGTCCGAAGTAAATCAAGATTTTGGCGTCAATCCAAACATTGGACTTAAAATTTTTGTGCTTCTATCGTGCTTTAACATGACACATCCAATCTGAAGACTGCAAGCGGGTCAGCCTACAGCTTCAACCTCCTATCCCGAAGGCGGAGTAGTTCTCGTCAGGCCAGTTTAGCAAACTAAAGTCGAGCGGCTTTGAGAGAGAAACTGGGCTCCCCGGCTGTTGACCACACACTCGCTTCATAAAAAGGAGTGATAGAAAAAGACTTTGCAACGACCGAGAAGAAAACACATTTAATATAAAACATCTCATATAAATTTTAAGAGCCCCCGGTTAACATGGGAAAGGAAGTGTTTTAAACAAACAACGTATGTGAGCAAGGTCGAACCGAACATAAATGAAAAATTTAAAACTTTGAGCATGAAAGCGACTTAGCTGGTTAATATGTTCGGTGATGATGCGGTTCGAGCTTGGTGCGAGACAAGGTCCCAGCCCCCAAGCCCGATGTGGCCGAGCGAAGAGCTCGACACTCCGAAGAGGTGAAGTCCCCAGTCTAGTCGAGGTGATCGAGGAGGTCGGTGGGTGACACTGGAATCTCCGGCCGAGTAAGTTGATGAAGCGACGATGCGGGGTTGCCAACATAGGGCAGCGCTCCAAGGCGACGACACAATTTGGTCGATGGAGGTGGGCGACGACGTCACCACGCCGAGGTGACAGTGCGGCCCGGTCTAAGTCAATTGCCTGCACAAATAAAATAGTGCAATCCATAGATAATAATAATATATATTTATATGTAAAAAAAATCTTCTACTTAATTAATTTGAGTAACGTAAATAATTAAAATATGGCCTGAATGCCAAGGTCGTCCGACAGAGTGGCCGCGGAGACGCTGACGCAGAGACGCGAGCTGAGGCGACGCCACAACTTGATCGAAACAGGCAGGACCACAACATCGGCCTACAGAGTTGACCGCATGACACATGCAAAGTTGATTACCTGCACACATAAAATAGTGTAGTCCAAAATAATAAAATAAATATATAAAAAATCCTCACTTAATTAATTTATGGAAAATAATTTATTTAAAGAGATGTGGCCTGGCGCCGAAGTCAATGTCGATGCAGGGCGTCGGCGTGATGCGGTGAAGGCATGACAAAGCCTGAATTTGCAGGGCGGTCTGAGCACTAGATGCGGCGTTGGCCGAACTATGGACGGAAACAGGCTAATTTGTTGTAGCAGTCCGAAGAGACACATGCGGGTGTTCATGGATTTTCATCTAGTAATAGTTTTCTAATTTGCCCGCGTGGGCCGCGGAGGTGATGGTATGGCGCGACCGGTGTTAACGACAACATATCGAATTGTTGAGGGATGTCAGCCGCAACAATCTGCGTACGAAAAACAAAGTACACCAGCAGAACAGATATATTCTGGACAAATAATCCGTACAGAATAATTAATTGGAATAATGGCACCTGACGATTCATGAGCCAATCCGCAGATGATGTAGCAATCAACATCAGATCCCAATCAAATATGGCGCATGAGGTCTAGCATCTCACGCAAGTATTAGCAAGTACTAATATAATACTATTTTCTAATGGAGGATCAAGTCAATCTAGTATGTGAAAAGGTGGACGGAAGACAGACTAGAGGTTAAAAGCTTAGACTATCTTCATACTTAATTGAATAAAATAAAGGAAAGAAGGGATTGAATCTTTCTGGGGTTGCCGTGTAGCTGAAGTAACATCGGCCCGAGTACACGTCTTCACGCGAGAACACCATGCATGCCTGGTCTCCTCGGCCGGAGCGCCACTGGCCGGATCTCCATATTTTTTTTCGCGCTGACCTATAGATCGAGTGTGTAGACTCCAGGCAGATGTTTCTACACAGACGTTTCTCAGTAGCAGTACACCTCAGATCGGACGCTGCCAGGTGGCGAGCATGGCCGCTGCCGCTAATATTTTATTGATCCTGATCTGCCCATAGACAAAGTAGCACAACGCGGCAGCAACGATTTTGAAGAAGAGACAATTTATATGAAACCGATCTTTAGTGAAAAAATACCTGATTGTTAGGGATTCCAATTGACCCATAGCAATCACCTAGCAAGCTCTCAATGAAAGCACCAATATCAATGTGAAATCCGACATATCTCGTAGTAGGGGCCCTAAGCTAGGCGTCTTGAAGCGATGGTAACATGGACACAGGGTTTTAACCAGGTTCGGGCTCTCTCGAAGAGATAATACCCTATATCCTGCTTTTGATTGTATTCATATGGGTGTAGTACAGAGTACATGTATCTACCACGAGATTATTCTAATGAATATTAGATTATCTATTAAATAGCCTGACCTCGGTTTATATAACACACCGGAGGGCTAGGATTTTAGGAGAGTCCTTGGCTTGAGCGCCAAGTCTTGTGGAGTCTTCCTTGTATGCGACATGGGCTTCCTAAAGTGGCCCATTAGTGAACCGCCATGGGGGTCCTCGGCCCGACCCACAGGTCAGGAGACGACATGATGAGTACCCCCTAGTCCAAGACACCGTCAAGGAGTCCCCCCTCCTTGCACTAGCCCTAGGGGAGGAGGAGTCCTCCCAGTCCAATTCGGCCTCCCCTGGCCTCCAAAAAAGGCAAAGGGGGCGCCATGATACATCTTCAACATATCTATATTTTTTGACTGTTCCATGCTATTATATTACCCGTTTTGGATGTTTATGGGTTTTACTCTACACCTTTATATCATTTTTGGGACTAACTTACTAACCGGAGGCCCAACCCAAATTGCTGTTTTTTTGCCTATTTCAGTGTTTCGAAGAAAAGGAATATCAAACGGAGCCTGTCGTGGAATTGTCACGTCAGATGTCCTCGTGAAAGGACTTAGTTGTGGAGCCATCGCAACTAGGAAGCTTGAAGGGGTTAATCGGGACAAAGGACACGAGATGTTTATACTAGTTCGGCCCCTTACGGTGAAGGTAAGGCCTACGTCTAGTTGGGTTGGTATTGATGTTTCGATGACCAGGGAGCGAGATACGCTATGCCCGGCTCTTGATGAGTTGTTTCTTGCCCTAAGCCGCCAGCAGGTCGTCCCCTTATATACACGGGTTGACGCCCTGTGGCTTACAGAGTCTCGGCCGGCTTATAAACAGTGTCCAGCTCGGTGACTAGTTAAATCTACCTTATGATACAAATCAAGCCATTATGGCGGTTTACTACAACGGGCCTTAAGTCGACTGTGGGCCTTAAGCCCTTTATTGAACCGCTATCTTCATGCTTGGTCTTGGACTTCTCTCTGGTGAATCTTCTTTGCATAACCCGGCCCCTCCTGGGCGGCTTACACAAATAGCTATATCCCCAACATTAGGCCCCAGATTGATTTGAACCTGTTCATGTCAATCTTAAAATACCTTAAAAAATAAATCTTCAGTCTTCTGACTGTGCAAAGGTTTTCTTTAACCCGCCATGACATCATCTTTTGGATCCGTGTTAACCCGTCATGACGTCATCCTTTCTTAAATTCTTTTTCTATTCCACCGTATCCTCCAACGGATCTTTGCCTTTATTGACTATTCCGAAAACCGAGGCGTCGGGGCCGCTGGATAATAACTCTTATCTCCTCGTTTCTCGCACCATCTTAGTTATCCTTTCCTTATAAATAGGCGCGACCTAGGTCTTCCCATTCTCCTCCTTCCAATCGTCTTCTTCCTCTCGCTGCTTCTCTGTCGCTCGAGCTCTGCCGCCGCCGTCGTCGCAGATCTCGTCTTCACCACCTCTGGCCACTGCATCAACCTGGTCGGACCAGAGAAACGCGACGACTCTCCGCCGCAACCCTGCATCCATAAGTTTCCTCTTCCCCATTTCTTAGATCCACATTAGGACCTTCGAGTTCTTCACGTTCTTTGTTGTTTAGTAGTTCCCTTTCATAGATTCCATCACCCCCACTTTTCTTGATCTTGGAGATGGTAAAAACCGGTGCGGTAGATTCTCCGCACCTACTTTGAACGCAGATAGATCCCTTTTTGTTACCTAGAGACCCCATTTGAGCTCTTGAGCTTCACCTGCGTCAATCTTAGGTCTAGAAAATTTTCTTGCAAGAATAGCTTTTTGATCTTAAATAACAGTATCAGATTATGAAACCTGTTTGTATCACCCGGAAAAAATACTTCTGTTAAATACCCTTAAACACAACTATCCATGTAGCCGGCTTTAATAAGTGACACTGATCTGTAAGTTTTGCTTGCTTCGCATGACCTTTAAGAAATTTGAACTACTTTTGATACATGTAGCGGCTTAAATACTATTGCATAGTTATCTTATATCATTAGGCCCCTTATTAAGCCGCCTCCTTGAATAATTAAGATATTTTCTCCCGGGTTAAAATTGAACTGGAACCTCTTATTTTGTCATAGGCCAACTGTTGTCATGGCACCTAAGGCAACCAAGGCCCCTGTGACCTGCAATTGGGTCCCATCCATAGTTACTAAGAGTAAACTAGCTGAATTCGTGAAGTCTGGCCATCTGCCAAAAAAGGAGGTTATGTCTTATCGTGCCCCTGACCCGTCTGAAGAGAGGCCTCAACCCAAAGAAGGGGAAGTAATAATTTTCACGGATCACATGAACCGGGGATTTGCCCCTCCCGGCTCAAAATTCTTCAGGGAGGTTTTAAACTTCTTTGATCTTAGACCTCAAGACATTGGACCCAATTCCGTGTCAAATATTTGCAATTTCCAAGTTTTCTGCGAGGTGTACCTGGGATAAGAAACCAAGTCTGCTTTTGTTCAAAGAGCTTTTTTACTTGAACCGGCAGAATGAACGTGCCAACGGGCCTAGTCTTGAGCTTGGCGGCATCTCGATTCAGCGGCGAAGAGACTGCCTTTTTCCCTATGCTGAACTGCCGAGCCATCCAAAAGATTGGAATCAGACGTGGTTCTACTGTCAAGACACTTCACCGGCTGATGAAAGGCCTCTGCCCAGCTTCCGCGCCCTGCGCCTTGAGTCCAACCATCTGCTGGCAGATAAACTGACCGCTGTTGAATGTCTACCTCTCAATCCCACCATCAAGAAGATCAAAGCTCTTTTGGGAAATGGTTTAAATGGCATCGATCTGGTCCGAGTCTGGGTCACCTGGCGAGTACTTCCATTAAGCCGCCGCTCTGGCTTAATGTGTACTTACACAGGCGAGAAGGATGATCCAATGTGTCATAGTCCTGACGACTTACCAGATGATGTGGTAGATGCTACAAACCAGTCACTGCTGAAGGAGGGCACTGTGACTAGCAATGCCTTCAGCTTACTTCCCTTCTACAAGGAGAACCCGGCCCCTGCAGTGAGTTATCAATCTTAATAAATACTCCTTAACATGTTATACATTGTTTGTACTCATAATTCCTTATCTTTTTCCACAGGCCGATGATAACTTCTGGAAGGTCAAGTATGACCACGAGGCTGCCAAACAAGCCAGGACAGCCAAGAAAACCGAAAGGAAAGCCGCCAAGAAGGGAACCTCAAAGAAGAAGAAACCCAACGCCTCTGACTTTTTCAAATTGGATGATACTTCTTCGGATGATGAAGAGGTAATCCTTTAATTTTCTTAACTCCTTCATCATTATTTTATTGACATTCTATCCTTTTAGGAGGATACGGGGAACAGTCAAGCAGTTGACGAAGAGGTAACTATAATCTCCTCCGACTCAGAGCCTTTGCCAAAGCAAAAAATTCAAAGGGTGACCCGAAAAGTAAGATTTTCACATCCTCTAGCTTATCAAGATCCTCAATTTATTTTGAAGCAACAACAGCTTGAAAACCGGAAGCAAACTCGAAGCAACAAGGAGGCAGAACTCTCCTCCGGCTTACCCGATGTAACTAGGAAGCGTCGGACCGAGGTTATCTCTGGTTTACGTTCTGTTTTACCTTTGGCGGGTTTAATTCGCCAACCTCTCAATTCATCTGACTCTAATTATCAGGATATCTCTCCTTCCTCTGACGAGTCTATGCAATCAAACATGCCGGCTTTCAAATCTGCTCCCGGGTAATGTAACCTTATTTACTTTAGGTTTACCTTACTTATGCTTTAATATTCATCCTTCTGCCTTTATTGACAGCATGCAAGTGAAGCCCAGCAAGAGGGCAAGGAAGAATAAGTCGTCCCAAGACCCGGTTGTCACTGAACCGGCGCTTGACTTGTCCGCTCCTGACAGCTCCACCCATCAATCGCCGCCTGAACCGGCTTCTGATATTCCGGTGCCAACCTCTGACCCGCCTGCCGAAGATGCTATCCACAACTCTGATAACCCGGAAACTCCTAGCCCGGCCAAGACGACTAACCTGGAAGTTGAATTTCTGAAAAGTCAATTTGTTGAACCGGAGCGTCCTACTGTTCTTGCCAAATGCACTGCCAAGGAAGAACTTGCCGAACGCCGAAAAGCCAAGCAGGACCTCACTGACTATACTCACTTAAGCATTGGTGATATAGTCTCGGGTTATCTGAACCAAGTGCATAATAGTCGTGACCTGGAAATTGACATGGTGAAACAAATTCAGCACAAATCTGAGGTATAACTTATGCTATTTTCCTGAATCTTACTTACTGTACCAGCCCCCAAGTCTATTGCTTATGAATGAATATGCTGTAGACTTAGAAATCTGCTTTACTGTTAATTTGTCCGGTTTCAATAGAATATATTTAACCCGGTTATAGCATGATAGTTTTGAATTTGCGATACACATTAGCCCCCAAGTGTCAAGTATCTTTACTTGTAAAGTGCTTAAGACTTAATATGCATGACCCGGCAGGGTAGGTTAGAAATTCTTAAGCATACATTAGCCCCCAAGTGTCAAGTATCTTTACTTGTAAAATGCTTGGGACTTGAATGTTACCTTACCATGATCCTTACCATAACCTGGTATCAATGCAGGCCACCATAAGTCAATTTGAGTCGGAGCTTGCTGACCTGAAGAGCCGGCTGAAAACTCAAGAACTTGAAACTCAGAAGGCCAACTCCAAATTCGAATTCAGTGGCGCTGAAAACGATAAGCTAAATAAAAATTTTGAGTCAGAGAAGAAAGCCTGGGCTGATGAGAAGGCTTCACTGGTGACTCGGGCCGAGACGGCAGAAGCATCTCTTGCAGAGGCAACAACCGAGCTATCCGACTTAAAACGGCAGATATCCCAAATGGTCTCAACCATCTTCGGTAAGTTACTATGCAAAACCTCAAACATTGTAATCTTCCAATGACTATTGTAATAGTTACCTCCGGCTCACTGTTTATGCTTGTGAACACACAGGCTCCAGGAGTACCGACCTCAAGCAAAACATGCTGATCAAGCTTAAGGCGGTTTACACTTTAGTGGAATAGTTGTACTCCGGGTCACAACGTGCTTTGGCCGTTGTAGCCTTATCAAATACAACTCCCCACCTTCTACAAGACGTGCTGAAGCATCTCGCTGTGCTACCTCAGCGCATTCAGGATTTAAGGCGGGCTGTGGCCGCATTGAGCCGGGCAAAGGCATGGATGCCAGAGCTTGACCTGGCTGACCTCGCCCTTGGATATCCGAGCCTGAAGGAGGACGGTACTATATTTGGTGACCATGATTTCACCGCCTGTGTCAAAGTCGTACGTCCCTTGGCTACCCTTATTGGGAATGATACCGATCTTACCAAATATTCGCCGGGCTATGATAGCGAGAACCGGAGAATTCCAAACATTCCATATGACCAAGTCATCCTGATCCCTCCAACGCGTAAGCATACTTTTGCCCCTGAAGTGGACCTAGCCGGTTTAATAGATGATGAGGCTGAGTTTGAAGCCTTGAGTGGCATTGACTGGGCCTCGTCAACCTTCCAGGACAAAGCAACCGACGGAGAGGCGGAGAAGGATAACCCGGAGTCTTCGAGCCCGCCGAAGGAATGAACCGCCAGGCGCTTTATAACTTTGCAAAAAACAATGCTTCATTTATTCAGACTCGGGAAGTCTTGTAATAGGGTAGTAAAAACTTCTCAATGTTTGTCATGCCTTTGTGCATGTTCCTGGTGCCTAATACTTTCGTAGGCCGCCATTACTATATGTTGCCGGCTTATGTTAACCGTTTATTTCCTTGATGTCTAACTTGCTTTGCCTTATCCTGCACATAAAACAATCAAAATTTCCTGCAATCTCTTTGACAATCTTCCCTGCTCATATGATACCTTTCCTGGCACTTAAGACCCTGGAGGTAATCAATATTAAACCGGAAGAAAAGACCATCTCATAATGTTTTCAAGAAGGTCTCAGGATAGTCATAATAATTTATCCTTTTATTGAATGGTGAACAATATTTACAGGCTTCTGATTTGAATACGATTAGTAAACCGTTCCAAAGGGGTTAAGCTAAGATTCGGATACGATCATATAGCCCCCAGTGGCTTTGGCGATGCCGATCAAATGGGTATCGACAGCTATGTTCTCTTTGGCTCGTATACGACCTATGTTTGAATAGGAAGCCCCCAAGTGACCATAAGAGTTGTTTAATGACGCTGATTCGAATATGATCCACGTCAGACCCAAAGGGGTTAAGCTATGATTCAAATATGATCAAGAAGCCCCCAAGTGGGTTTGGCAGTATGCCGATCAAGTGGGTATCGACAGCTATGTTCTCTTTGGTTCGAATACGACCTATGTTTGAACAGGAAGCCCCCAAGTGACCATGGCTAGATTTAGATATGAACATAAGCCAGACCAAAGGGAAAGCCGGATTCAAATGTGACCCGCTCCCTGTTGGTTGTCTCCACCACCTGATAAAGAAGACACATAAACCTTTGAGTCTAAAAAGGACAGAGGTCCTGCTTTATTTCTTTATATAATATATACATTGTCAAAAAATATATACATCATGAGAGCCAGTGGCTTAAGTATAGTAAGGCCGGAGATGAGCAATATTCCACGGCCGGCGGGTCTCCTCCTCCGACTTACGTGAGTCTTTGTGCTCTCGAACATCAATGAGGTAGTATGATCCGTTGTGCAAATTCTTGCTGACCACAAAGGGTCCTTCCCAAGGTGGGGATAGCTTGTTCATGTCAGACTGATCCTGGATGAGCCGGAGCACCAAATCGCCTTCCTGAAAGGTCCTGCTCCTAACCCGGCGGCTGTGATAGCGGCGCAGGTCTTGTTGATAAATCACTGAGCGGGCTATTGCCAAGTCTCGCTCCTCATCCAACAAGTCAAGTGCATCCTGATGAGCTTTTTCATTGTCGGCCTCAACATAAGCCGCCACGCGGGGTGAATCGTGCCGGATGTCACTTGGCAGGACCGCCTCCGCACCATACACCATAAAGAAAGGTGTGTAGCCTGTAGATCTGTTAGGCATAGTGTTGATGCTCCATAACACAAAAGGTAACTCCTCCACCCAACAACCCGGAGTCCGCTGTAAGGGGACAAAGAGCCGGGGCTTGATACCCTTCAAGATCTCTTGATTAGCTCTTTCTGCTTGACCATTGGATTGAGGATGAGCAGCAGCCGAAACATCAAGCCGGATATGCTCTCATTGACAGAACTCTTCCATGGCACCCTTGGAGAGATTAGTGCCATTATCAGTTATGATGCTGTATGGGAAACCAAAACAAAAGATCACCTTTTTCATGAATTGAACCGCCGTGGCTGCATCACACTTACTGACTGGCTCTGCCTCAACCCACTTTGTAAACTTATCCACTGCCACCAGGAGATGTGTCTTTTTATCCTTAGACCTCTTGAAAGGCCCAACCATGTCAAGCCCCCAGACTGCAAACGGCCAAGTGATTGGGATCATCCTCAACTCTTGAGCCGGCACATGAGCTCGTTGTGAGAACTTTCGACAACCGTCACATTTACTGACCAGATCCTCCGCATCAACATGAGGCGTCAGCTAGTAGAAACCATGACGAAAAGCTTTGGCTACCAGAGATTTTGACCCGGCATGATGGCCACAATCCCCTTCATGGATCTCACGAAGTATTTCTTGGCCTTCTGCAGGTGACACACAGCGTTGAAACGCCCCAATGACACTTAGGTGATGTAACTCGCCGTTAACAATCGTCATAGATTTGGAGCGCCTGACGATTTGTCTTGCCAAGATCTCATCCTCAGGTAATTTTCCCCGGGTCATATAAGCCAAATATGGCACTGTCCAATCCGGGATAACATGAAGAGCTGCCACCAGCTGTGCCTCCGGGTCTGGCACCGCTAGTTCTTCCTCGGTAGGCACCTTGACAGAAGGGTTATGTAAAATATCGAGAAAGGTGTTAGGCGGCACTGGCTTATGTTGAGATCTCAACCGGCTTAAAGCATCAGCCGCCTCATTCTTCCTTCGATCAATGTGCTCCACTTGATAACCCTTGAAGTGACCAGCCACAACATCTACTTCACGACGGTAAGACGCCATAAGGGGATCCTTAGAATCCCACTTGCCTGACACCTGCTGAGCCACGAGATCTGAGTCGCCCAAGCACCTTACCCGGCTTAAGTTCATCTCCTTGGCCATCCGGAGACCATGGAGTAAGGCCTCGTACTCAGCTGCATTGTTAGTACATGGAAACATAAGCCGGAGTACATAACAAAATTTGTCACCTCGAGGGGAAGTTAAAACAACTCCAGCCCCTGAGCCTTCTAGCTGCCTAGACCCGTCAAAGTGAATAGTCCAATATGTGTTATCTAGCTTCTCCTCATGTGCCTGTAACTCTGTCCATTCATTGATAAAGTCCACCAAGGCCTGAGACTTAATAGCAGTACGTGGCATGTACTTCAAATCATGAGGCCCAAGCTCGATGGCCCACTTGGCGACTCGTCCTGTGGCCTCCCTATTCTGGATGATATCTCCCAAAGGGGCAGAACTTACCACAGTTATAGGATGACTTTGAAAGTACTGTTTCAACTTCCGGTTGACCATAAACACTCTGTAAAAGAGTTTCTGCCAATGTGGATACCTTTGTTTAGATTCAATGAGCACCTCACTGATGTAGTAAACCGGCCGTTGAACCAGATGCTCCTTGCCAACTTCCTTACGCTCCACCACGATGGCAACACTGACAGCTCGTGAATTGGCAGCCACGTATAACAACAACGACGCTTTATCAATGGGAGCTGCAAGAACCGGTGGCTCAGACAACTGTCTCTTCAATTCTTCAAAGGCAGCATCAGCAGCATCACTCCAGACAAAAGTGTCTGTTTTCTTCATCATCTGATACAGTGGTAGGGCCTTCTCACCTAACCGGCTTATGAACCGGCTTAAAGCGGCAACACGACCCACCAATCGTTGAACATCATTGATGCACGCCGGTTTAGCCAGATAGGTAATTGCCTTAATCTTCTTCGGATTAGCTTCAATGCCTCTGTTTGATACCAGAAAACCCAAAAGCTTCCCTGCAGGTACACCAAATACACCCTTGGCCGGGTTAAGCATCATTTTATAAACCCGGAGATTATCAAAGGTTTCTTTCAAGTCGGATATTAAGGTTTCCTTTTCTCTGGACTTCACCACGATGTCATCTACATAAGCACGAACATTACGCCCGATTTAATCGTGTAGACAGTTCTGCACACATCGCTGATAAGTTTCCTGAGCACTCTTGAGTCCAAACGGCATAGATACATAACAGAAGTCCCCAAACAGAGTGATGAAAGTCGTCTTCTCCTGGTCCTTAACTGCCATTTTTATCTGATGATAACCAGAGTAAGCATCCAAAAAGCTCAAGCATTCACAACCCGTCGTAGCATCAATGATTTGATCAATACGGGGGACAGCAAAGGGATCAGCCGGACAAGCCTTGTTTAAGTCCGTGTAGTCCACACACATCCGCCAGGTGCCGTTCTTCTTGAGGACAAGCACCGGGTTAGCCAACCACTCCGGGTGAAAAACTTCAATAATAAACCCGGCCGCTAAGAGCCGGGCGACTTCCTCTCCAATAGCTTTCCGTCTCTCTTCATTAAAACGCCGAAGAAACTACCTGACCGGCTTATACTCCGGATCAATATTGAGAGTGTGCTCAGCGAGTTCCCTCAGTACACCCGGCATGTAAGAAGGTTCCCATGCAAAGATGTCCCAATTCCCATGGATGAACTCGATGAGCGCGCTTTCCTATTTGGGATCCAAATTGCTGTTGATGCTGAACTGCTTAGAAGAGTCACCTGGGGTAAAGTCAACAAGCTTCATCTCGGTGGCCGATTTAAACTTCAACACCGGGTCGTGCTCTGTAGTTGGTTTCTTCAGGGAGGTCATATCCGCTGGGTCAACATTATCTTGATAAAATTTGAGCTCTTCCGCCGCACAGGCAGACTCAGCATAAGCCGCGTCGCCTTCTTCACATTCCAGCGCCACCTTCCGACTTCCATGCACAATGATGGTGCCCTTGTGACCCGGCATCTTGAGCTGTATATAAACATAACACGGCCGTGCCATGAACTTAGCATAAGCCGGTCGCCCAAACAGAGCATGATATGGGCTTCTGATTTTGACCACTTCAAACGTCAATTTCTCAGCCCTGGAGTCATACTCATCTCCAAAGGCCACCTCCAGCTCAATCTTGCCAACTGGGTAAGCCGACTTACCAGGAACCACTCCATGGAAAACAGTGTTGGATGTCCTCAGATTCTTATCAGTTAACCCCATGCGTCGAAAGGTCTCATAATAGAGGATATTGATGCTACTACCTCCATCCATGAGTACCTTAGTGAATTTATATCCACCAACCCGAGGCGCTACCACCAAGGCCAACTGACCCGGATTATCGACCCGTGGAGGGTGATCTTCTCCGCTCCATACAATGGGCTGCTCCGACCACCTCAAGTAACGAGGAACTGCTGGCTCAACAGAATTCACGGCCCTCTTATGAACCTTCTGGTCACGTTTGCATAAGCTAGTGGTAAACACGTGGTACTGCCCACTATTCAATTGCTTTGGATTGCTTTGATAACCCGATTGCTGCTGCTGCTCTCCTTGACCAGACTGCTGTTGATTATAGCCGCCTTGACGTCCCTGAAAGCCGGAACCTGAGCCGCCACTCCGGCCATGAAAACCGCCAACCCCTGAGCCACCACCAGACCCGTTATGGCCATCGAAGGTGTTGGAATTCTTAAACGCTTTCATGATTGCGCAATCTTTCCACACGTGTGTGGCGGGCCGCTCCCTGGTGCCGTGTCTCGGGCAAGGCTCATTGAGTAGCTGCTCAAGAGATGGGCCTGACCCGCCGGATTGAGGCGGCTTACCCTTACATCTCTGATTGTTACCTTGTGCATTGGCATTGGCCACAAATTCCGGGTTACCTTCCGCCTTACGTTTATTGCCTCCTTGATTGATCCGGTTATGCTGCTGACCCTTTCCATTACCGTTCTTCTTTCCCTTCCCGGTCTTTTCCTCATCAGACGCATGATCCTTGGTACTATCAGAATCAGCATATTTGACTAAAGCCGCCATCAGCGTACCCATATCATTGCAATCACGCTTAAGGCGCCCCAGTTTCTGCCTCAGCGGCTCAAAACGGCAATTCTTCTCCAACATGAGGACTGCAGAACCGGCATCCATCTTGTCAGATGAATGTATTATCTCCTTGACCCAGCGTACCCAATGAGTTGTAGATTCACCTTCCTCCTGTTTACAATTTGTCAAGTCCACAATTGACATAGACTGCTTACAGGTGTCTTTGAAGTTCTGGATGAAACGGGCTTTCAGTTCTGCCCATGAACCAATGGAATTGGGTGGCAAACCCTTCAACCAGGACCAGGCTGTTCCATCTAACATCATGGTGAAGTACTTAGCCATTGCCGCGTCACTGACTTCCAATAATTCCATGGCCATCTCATAACTTTCGATCCAAGCTCCGGGCTGCAGGTCGGCCGTGTAATTCGGCACCTTTCAAGGTCCCTTGAAGTCCTTAGGCAGGCGCACATTACGCCGAGCTGGTACCAGACAAGGAACACCGCCGGTTCTAGTGGCTACTCCCGCCTCAACAGAAGTCGTTGGATACTCTGGGAAATCTTGATGTGCCGTCTGTTGAGCCGCTAGCTGAGCCGCCCGCTCATTCTCCTGGCGTAGTCGGTCTTGCACCGGATTATAGCCACCCGGCTGGTTATGGCGTTGGGCGTTGCTTGACAAAGCTTCAGACTCCATGTGTCTGCTGTAACTCGGGCTCCGATTCTGACGAGGCGGTGCTAACCAAGGCGGAGGAGTTGAATGAATCCTGTCTTGGCTGTAAGAATAGGTCTCTTGCTGAGCTAAGGCCGTCTAGAGAAGTTCTCTGACCCTCCGGTACCCGTACTCAATTGAGCCGGCGTCAGGACCCCAGCCTTCGTCATCTATGTAAATCTTGCCGCGACGACTCTTGGTTATCCGGCCCACTACATATCCCTTGAGCCCTTCGAAGTTGCCCTTCAAGAACTCAAATCCACCGTGCGCTGGCCCCACGGTGGGCGCCAACTGTCGTAGAATTGTCACGTCAGATGTCCTCGTGAAAGGACTTAGTTGTGGAGCCATCGCAACTAGGAAGCTTGAAGGGGTTAATCGGGACAAAGAACACGAGAGGTTTATACTAGTTCGGCCCCTTACGATGAAGGTAAGGCCTACGTCTAGTTGGGTTGGTATTGATGTTTCGATGACCATGGAGCGAGATACGCTATGCCCGGCTCTCGATGAGTTGTTTCTTGCCCTAAGCCGCCAGCAGGTCGTCCCCTTATATACACGGGTTGATGCCCTGTGGCTTACAGAGTCCCGGCCGGCTTATAAAAAGTGTCCGGCTCGGTGACTAGTTAAATCTACCTTATGATACAAGTCAAGCCATTATGGTGGTTTACTACAACGGGCCTTAAGTCGCCTGTGGACCTTAAGCCCTTTATTAAACCGCTATCTTCATGCTTGGTCTTGGGCTTCTCTCTGGTGAATCTTCTTTGCGTAACCCGGCCCCTCCTGGGCGGCTTACACAAATAGCTATATCCCCAATAGAGTCCAAATGGAATGAAATCTTCGGGAGAGATCTTTTTGGAACAAACGCAATCCAGGAGACTTGGAGTGGGCGTCAAGAAGCAGCCGAGGCGGCCACGAGCGTGCCAGGCATGCCCTAGGGGGGTGGGCGTGCCCCCACCCTCGTGGGCCCCTTGTGGCTCCACCGACCTACTTCTTCCTCCTATATATATCTATGTACCCCGAAAACATTCAGGAGCACCACGAAACCCTATTTCCACTGCCGCAACCTTCTGTACCCGTGAGATCCCATCTTGGGGCCTTTTCCGGCGCTCCGCTGGAGGGCAATCGATCATGGAGGGCTTCTACATCATCGCCAAGGCCTCTCCGATGAGTTGTGAGTAGTTTACCACAAACCTTCAGGTCCATAGTTATTAGCTAGATCGCTTCTTCTCTCTCTTTGAATCTCAATACAATGTTCTCCTTGATCTTCTTGGAGATCTATTCGATGTAACTCTTTTTGCGGTGTGTTTGTCAAGATCTGATGAATTGTGGGTTTATGATCAAGTTTATCTATGAGAAATATTTGAATCTCCTCTGAATTCTTTTATGTGTGATTGGTTATCTTTGCAAGTCTCTTCGAATTATCAGTTTGGTTTGGCCTACTAGATTGATCTTTCTTGCAATGGGAGAAGTGCTTAGCTTTGGGTTCAATCTTGCGGTGTCCTTTCCCAGTGACAGCAGGGGCAACAAGGCATGTATTGTATTGTTGCCATCGAGGATAAAAAGATGGGGTTTATATCATATTGCTTGAGTTGTAAGTAAACAAAAGTGTGATGATCTTCATTATTAGAGCATTGTCCCAAGTGAGGAAAGGATGATGGAGACTATGATTCCCCCACAAGTTGGGATGAGACTTCGGAATTTATGAAAAATAAAAGAGGCCAAAGAAGGCCAAATGAAAAAAAGAGGCCAAAGAACCCACCAAAAAAATGAGGGAAAAACAGAGAAGGGACAATGTTACTATCCTTTTACCACACTTGTGCTTCAAAGTAGCACCATGATCTTCATGTTAGAGAGTCTCCTATGTTGTCACTTTCATATACTAGTGGGAATTTTTCATTATAGAACTTGGCTTGTATATTCCAATGATGGGCTTCCTTAAAATGCCCTAGGTCTTCGTGAGCAAGCGAGTTGGATGCACACCCACTAGTTTCTTTTTGAGCTTTCATACACTTATAGCTCTAGTGCATCCGTTGCATGGCAATCCCTACTCACTCACATTGATATCTATTAATGGGCATGTCCATAGCCCGTTGATATGCCTAGTTGATGTTAGACTATCTTTTCTTTTTTTGTCTTCTCCACAACCACCATTCTATTCCACATATAGTGCTATGTCCATGGCTCACGCTCATGTATTGCATGAAAGTTGAAAAAGTTTGAGAATACTATAGTATGAAACAATTGCTTGGCTTGTCATCGGGGTTGTGCATGATTAAATACTTTGCGTGATGAAGATAGAGCATAGCCAGACTATATGATTTTGTAGTTATAGCTTTCTTTAGCCATGTTATTTTGAGAAGACATGATTGCTTTGTTAGTATGCCTGAAGTATTATTATTTTCATGTCAATATGAACTTTTATCTTGAATCATTTGGATCTGAACATTCATGCCACAATAAAGAAAATTACATTGAGAAATATGCTAGGTAGCATTCCACATCAAAAAATTCTGTTTTTATCATTTACCTACTCGAGGACGAGCAGGAATTAAGCTTGGGGATGCTTGATACGTCTCCAACATATCTATAATTTTTGATTGTTCCATGCTATTATATTACCCGTTTTGGATGTTTATGGTCTTTACTATACACTTTTATATCATTTTTGGGACTAACCTACTAACCGGAGGCCCAGCCCAAATTGTTGTTGTTTTTGCCTATTTCAGTGTTTCGAAGAAAAGGAATATCAAACGGAGTGCAAACGGAATGAAACCTTCGGGAGCGATCTTTTTGGAACAAACGCAATCCAGGAGACTTGGAGTGGACGTCAAGAAGTAGCCAAGGCAACCACGAGGTTGCAAGGCATGCCCTAGGGGGTTGGCACGCTCCCCACCCTCGTGGGCCCCTCGTGGCTCCCCTGACCGACGTCCTTCACCTATATATACTTACATACCCTGGAAACATCAAGTAGCACTACGAAACCCTATTTCCACCACCGCAACCTTCTATACCCGTGAGATCCCATCTTGGAGCCTTTACACGCGCTCCGCTGGAGGGGGAATCGATCATGAAGGGCTTCTACATCAACACCATAGCCTCTCCGATGAGTTGTGAGTAGTTTACCACAGACCTTCGGGTCCATAGTTATTAGCTAGATGGCTTCTTCTCTCTCTTTGAATCTCAATACAATGTTCTCCTCGATCTTCTTGGAGATCTATTTGATGTAACTCTTTTTGCGGTGTGTTTGTCGAGATCCGATGAATTGTGGGTTTATGATCAAGTTTATCTATGAGAAATATTTGAATCTCCTATGAATTCTTTTGTGTGTGATTGGTTATCTTTGCAAGTCTCTTCGAATTATCAGTTTGGTTTGGCCTACTAGATTGATCTTTCTTGCAATGGGAGAAGTGCTTAGCTTTGGGTTCAATCTTGCGGTGTCCTTTCCCAGTGATAGCAGGGGCAACAAGGCACGTATTGTATTGTTGACATCGAGGATAAAAAGATGGGGTTTATATCATATTGTTTGAGTTTATCCCTCTACATCATGTCATCTTGCCTAATGCGTTACTCTATTCTTAGGAACTTAGTACTCTAGATGTATGCTGGATAGCGGCCGATGTGTGGAGTAATAGTAGTAGATGCAGACAGGAGTCGGTCTACTTGTCGCGGACGTGATGCCTATATACATGATGATGCCTAGATAATCTCATAACTATGCACTTTTCTATCAATTGCTCGACAGTAATTTGTTCACCCACCGTAATACTTATGCTATCTTGAGAGAAGCCACTAGTGAAACCCGTGGCCCCCGGGTCTATTTTCCATCATATAAGTTTCTGATCTACTTTATTTTGCAATCTTTACTTTTCAATCTATATCATAAAAATACCAAAAATATTTATCTTATCTTTTTATCTCTATCAGATCTCACTTTCGTAAGTGGCCGTGAAGGGATTGACAACCCCTTTATCGCTTTGGTTGCGAGGTTCTTGTTTGTTTGTGTAGGTACGAGGGACTTGCGTGTAGCCTCCTACTGGATTGATACCTTGGTTCTCAAAACTGAGGGAAATACTTATGCTACTTTGCTTCATCACCATTTCCTCTTCAAGGGAAAACCAACGCAGTGCTCAAGAGGTAGCAGCAGCCATATCAATGTGTGTGCGATATACGACATACATTTCCCTCCGGTGAATTGTGTGCTATTAGGGAATGCAACAGAAACTGTCAGCCAGATCAAGGTGTGTGTGATATACGACATACGGTTCACTCGGACAAACTATTTTCGATTAGGCAAGATAACGCAAACGGTTCATCTTAACAAGATGTGTGTGATATGCGCATTTGCGATCAGCCAAAAGAACACAAACGATTCGTGTAAACCAGATGTGTGTGATACATAGGAAACAGCCCACTCGGATGAACTGTTTGCGATGAGAAATTATAACACAGATGGTTACTATAGTAAGTTCATGTGCGATTCTGTTCGTACAAAAAACTTTAAAAAATGCAAACTAGTTGCTTGCGTATAAACAATTATCAAAAAGTAATGAGATAGACCTTCTTCAAGCCAATCAACATGTGTTCAAAAAACAAGAAATGTCAAAAATTACAAAACAAAGACCTCAATAGACCTTGCTGCTGTAGATCCCTCTTTGCATCCTTTATTGTGCAACACAATGGAAACAATTCAACTGAACAATATGTGTGTGATACGCGGCAAACAAGTCCATGATCAGAATTTTGTGCAATAATAATACAGACGATTGCTGCTAATAAGCCGTGTGATTTGATCTGTCTACAAAAGAATAATATATATATATATATATATATATATATATAGGACAAATGTTTCCTACAAGCAGTGGTAGTTACCACCACTTGCGTTTTGTATGTTGTATGTAGTATCTATCGAAATCAAGAGTATGTACGTGTAGTATGTAGTATATAATAATAATTAGGTAGTATATATATTAATTTTGGGTAGTATATACCATGTTTTGAGTATGTTATTTTTTACGTACAAATATGTACATATTTCACAAATATAACAAAAACTATGGGCTCATATGCAATTTTTTCATGTAACTTGTTTTGAAATATCTTATATATATTATACGAATATATTTAAAATAATAAAGTAATATATATAGTACACATGGTAGTATATGAGATATGTGGGGTAACTACCACCGGGTGGTAGGATGAATTTTCCCTATATATATATGTGTGTGTGTGTGTGTGTGTGTGTGTGTGTGTGTGTGTGTGTGTATACAGACGGTCTGTTCTGCTAATATTAGCAGAATAACTATTCTGCACACCACTTCTGCACTGCATGCTGAATGCAAGTGCACGTCATTCTTTGAACCAAATGTGCTGCAGTACTCACACGAGTGAACTTCTCGTCGGAAAAACTGCACGCATTATTTTTTTGGTACTGTTTTCGCTCTAATTTTTTAACCGTTTATCAGAATGAGGCGTGTAATATACCATTGCAAAGCTATGGATTAGGCACAACTTCTACATGTTGAACACTTTTCGAGATTCCACACGGCTTAAGAGCAGTTTTGAAAATGGTGCGGCGGATGACGAGTGGTAGCAAGCGATTTTTCGCGTTTTCTTCTAAACCGCTCGTCGGAATGAAGCGAACGATACGCCGTTGGATAGATATCATTGAGACGCATCTTTTTCATATATAAAATTTTCTCTAATTCCTTACGGTTTAAGAGCAGTTTCAAATTTACTAAATCGCGGAATTCTGTTTTTCAAATTTTTTCAAATTTTTGGTACTGTTTTCGCTCTAATTTTTGAACCGTTTGTCGAAACGAGGTGTGTGACACGCCGTTGGAAAGCTATGAACGAGGCGCAACTTTCATATGTTGAAATATTTTTGAGATTTCTTACGGTTTTAAGTTAAGTTTGAAAATCATGCGGCGAACGACGAGTGGCTGCGGCCGTTTTTCGTGAAATTTTTGCAAACCGCTGGTCGGAATGATTCAAACGATACGCCGTTGGAAAGATATAGACGATACGCAACTCTTTTATGTAGAACTCTCTCTAATTCTTTACGCTTTAAGAGTAATATCGAATTTACCGAAATGCGGACACTCTGTTTTTCGCGACACCCAAATCGGTGTGGGTACTTCATCCGACTGAAAACCACACTGCATCGGACGAAAAACCGCACTGCATCAGACGTGTTAGAGAACTGCATGTTTTTTTATTCAAACGTAATTTTGTCAAGGACGAGAAAGTAGAGTGCACTTCACATCGGGTGTAAATGAACCGCAACACTATCAAGAAATGAACCGCATTACTTTTCTTCGCTTCCGTAACAATTTTTTTGCACTTACGAGATGAACAACATCATACGGCCGACCGCGCTGCCTCATACTGAAAACCGCACTGCATCGCATGGGCAAGCGAGTTGCATAATTTCTTTTGTCGGACGCACTGCAGGTGTTGATGCATCAAATGGCACTCAGTGTTTTTTATTGCAATGAACTACAATTTTTCAATTTATTATTACAATGTCTTTGTAAATCTGGAAAATCAACAATAAAAAATTGCAACAGAACGCCCAGCCGCACCGCACCGATGACTCACTTGTACTGCAGTGCGCCCGTGATAACGAGTTGCACATGCACGAGCACTGAACCACAACACGCCCGCCTTCGAGCTGCACGTCCATAGTCGCCGAGTTGCACGTCCACATCCGAGACTGAATAGTGGTAGCCAGACTACATTGGGACATCAACTGAGCTGCACTCAAGCAGCGCCCGGGCACCGCTGCTGCCCCTAATGAATTTTAAACTCAAAATGAAACGCCACTAGGTGGATTCATTTCGCAATACATCCATAGCTAGCTTCACGACACACTTATCCTTCCACCACCGTATCTGCTTTCTCTTCTTTTATTTTCTTCCTTGTGCGCACAAACCCATAGAAGCTACAGCACCAAGGCTTGATTCGAAAATCAGAGGAGAAATATCTGAATAGTAGATGCCTTCATGCGACATCAGTAGTTGGTTCAGAGGAGGAAATATACAGTAGAGAGGAATCAATTTAGAGGAAAGAACCAGTTTGCTAGCGGCGGGACAGAGGCAACATGCAGTCAAGGAGTAGAAGAAATGATACAACAGTAGAGTAGCAGCTAGCTTGCGGAGCCAGCGGAGGCCACGAGCAATGGATCGAACGACCTCCATGCCGCACCACCACCCGCTGCTCTGCCCCAGTAGCTATTGCTACGACTGCTCCTCGCGGGACAAGGCACCGAATGGCAGCTCGCGTGATGCTTGAACAGCAAGCTGCACGGTCGATGCACACCTAGAGTACTGCACGCACGCAGAACGAACTGCATGCGCACGCCAGCTAAGATGGCCGCCGTCTTCACTTCAGGTTGTTGCGGTTGGACCGGGTGCTTTCCACTCGTCCCCCGTTGTCGGCGAACTGCGTGCAGTGGAGGAGAGAGCTGCAACCCCGGGCGCAACCAGCGCCGCCGCTGCAGCGACTCACCTGAACTGAATGGGGGCAGCAACCGAGCTGCATGGGGGCGGCACCCGAGCACCACCACGGCTGCAACCCGGTGGCGCCAACGGAAGCAGCAAAGCCCTGAATCCTTCCCGACATGGTCGAAGGCGGCCTGGCCTCAGTTGGGAATGAGGTGCGTGAGGCCACCGGTGATGGTGATGGATCCAGCCATGGGGAGGCGGATCTGGCCGATACGAGGCAGATGCGGGCCACTTGTGGCATGGGAGGCAGTGCGGTGTGCCAGCGATGGAGGAGCCGGAGCTCAGACCGGTAGCAGAGCAGCTCATCGGGTCTGACGCGGGCTCATTGGAAGCCGAGGTTGCTGCTTTGGCCGTTCGGCGCGGTTGCAGGGCAGGTCGGCGTCCAGCGGTTGGGAGGTGGTGCCCGTGCAAAGCGGTCAGAGGTGGTGGTGGGCGGCGCGGCGCCGGAGAAGGTGGGGAGGGAAGTGGGCGGCATGGGGAGAGAGGTGGGGCGCAGCGCGGGGAGAGGCGGTGCCCGTCCGACGTGATTGGAGGCTGTGGTGGCGCGGCGCGACACCAGAGAAGGTGGGGAGGGTGGAGACACGCCACGCCAGAGAAAGTGGGATCCGGTGCTTCTTGTCGGTGCACGTCAGATCTAGTGGAGGGTCGGCCGCTGTGGTGGGTCTGGCCGGCGAGGAAGGAACTAAGGGAGAGGGGGATGCATCCCGACAAGAGATAAGAGGGAGCGGGCGATCTGGTGGGGCTGTGCAGAATAAGCTTTTTTGTTAGCAGAATAAGGTCTTAAGGGGTGTTATCATTATATATATATATATATATATATATATATATATATATATATATATATATATATATATATATATATATATATATATATATATATATATATATGAACTCCCGAGAAAACCCACCCGACGATACAAAAGAAAAAAAGCCCACCCGCTTCCCACGACCCCTTCCCCTAACCTCTCCCGATCCCATCTGGCTTCCCCTCCTCACTGCCCCGCACCGCCGCCGCCTCCCTCCCTGGCCCGCGCCGCTGGTTGCCCTACCACCAAGCAATGCTGCTGCCCTACCCCGACCTTCCCCATGCAACGCCGCTGCCGCCCCACCCCACCCCGCCTTCCCCGCGCGCCGCCGCCCCACCGCACCTTTCCCGCGCGCCGCCGCCACCCCACCCTACCTTCCCCGCGCACCGCCGCCGCCCCACCCCACCTTCCCCGCGCGTCACCGCTGCCCCAACCCACCTTCCCTACACGAAGCTGCCACCCCAACTCACCCTACCTGCGTGATGCCGCCACCCCAGTTGATCCACGCCACTCCTTTGACCCCCGGCAGAGCTCAGGCGGAATCCGCCTCCTCTCAGTCGCCCATCGCGAGGCTCGCCCCTCCATGACGCAGCCTCCTCACGGTGGGGCTCTGCTACCGCATCGCCAAAACTGTTCAACGCCGCCTCCTTGGGCCATTCAAGGACACATCCCCAGGCCGTTCAATGGTATTTTTGTGCTTCTCCTGAACTTCTCCCAGCCTCCAGGTGGCCTCTACATAGCTTGTCGTAGCCCCTGCATTTCCATGCTCCGATGCCAACTTGCGCTGCTTGCATCTTCACCATACAGAAAAAAGCAATGCTCAATTTTAGCAATTACTTTCAGCAGTTCAATTTATGCCGGAGAAGAAGAAAAAACAGCAAATAGGTTGCAGATGTTGAGTTTTCTGAGTGTTGCAGGCTTGCAACAATTTAGAGGTGGGTTCAAAGAAAAAAATTGTACGCAGATTACATAAATCATGCAATATACATTGAACAAAACTAGGTTGGCAACAATGTCGTGTCTTTTTTGAAAATATCGGAATATGCTCAAACCAATCGCTTCTTGATTTGTCTCATTAAATTGTTTCTAGATGAAGTGAATGAGATCATGCTCAAATACACAGCATGTGCGGATTCATGTCATCATGCTAGTGTTCCTGCTCAAATTTTGTAACATGCGTTTATTTTGTTTTCATGCTACCTTTCAGCTATTTAGCTCCTGTTACCTTGTTCTGAATTTGGCATAGACTGTTGCTTCATTCAATACTACAATCTCATGAAGTAATTGTCGTTAGTACAGACCATCCCATAAAAATTGGTACCTCGGGGATCTCAGGGTCCAAGTTTTGCATGTATTTTAGTTCAGGAAGATTTGGCATGGGTTAGTTGTGGATGGATCATTTTTTCTATCGGATAGGGGATTAACACTTTGTTCATGTGTATATGTGAATGAACCTTCTGTGTATCAAAAACAATATTGTGATGATTATAATGTGGCATGTACCTAAAAAATTCTTTTGGACCTTGATCAATTTGTGCAGAAGTTTTCTTCTTTCCACTCGTCTCTGTCCATCCCCTTCCCTACCTCATCTTAGACGAAGATGATCTTCTCTCTACCAGGGCACTGGCCTTCTTCCTTCTGCTCCTCCCTCCACACCTCCCTGATGAAAAAACTACATTACACAATGGTGTAGAACTGACGGCATTACTCGTCCTATTTTGCAGCAGCGGATCACACAGTTTGAAGCAAGACTAAAGTCCAGAGTTCTTCTCCATTTTAAAAAACCTAGAAGTTCAATCTTAAAACACGGAGCTCAAATTCGTCTTTCACCAAGTTTGCGTGTTCAAAATATGAAATACTTGACAATAAAGAAGAAAAATAACATTCAAATCGAACACTTCAATCTCTCACCAAGTTTGCGTTAGATCAATAGGCAGATTTCATTCAATCTCTCACTTCAAAACACATGGAAAAAACCATGTAAAAATTACACAGAAGTTCGTCATTAAAAAAGACGAAGTTCAAATGAGAACAAAGGAAAGAAAATACCCCTACATTGATGAAGATGGTCGTCTGACCCTCTTTCCAAATGGATTTTCCCTGTTTTCAAAAATAACATATGGGTCAAAATTTAACTAATGGATAAGTTCGTTGTTTATTTCATAAACCAAGAAGTTCAATTATAAAAAAAATGAGAAGTTCAAAAATACAAATGTAGAAGCTCAAAAATAATAATGGAGGAAGAAGTTCAAAAAATTCAACTTAAAAAACATTTCAAAAATAATATATAAAAGATTTTCCCCATTTAAAGAAACTAGAAGTTCAAATTAAAATAACAGAGTGGTTTGATGTTTATTAAAAAATAGAATTTTCTCGTTACTAACCAAAACTAAGAAGTTCAAATTTAAAAAATGGTGAAGTTCATTGACTATAAAAAATCTGAATTTTCTCGTTATTAAAAGAATAAAACTCAGAAGTTCAAATTTTAGAACATCTTGATGGTTAGATGTGTGTTAAAACCATGTGAGTGTATGTGTGTGTAGGTGCGTGCCAACACAAAAGTTTAGATGAGGAAAAGGTAATAAAATGAAACCTGAAAATATTCATTGCAACAAGTCCCCCCCCCCCCAAAAAGGAACACACCATCAAAATATCCACATGGCTAGGAAAATTAAAAAAACTGATTTTTCCCATTCTGTAAAAACTAGAAGTTCAAATTAAAAATAACGGCACGGTATCATTGTTTATATAAAAAAGCATTTTCCTCGTTACTAACCAATAAAACTAAGAAGTTCAAATTTTAAAAATGGTGAAGTTCCATGTTTATAAAAAATTCAGATTTCCCACATTATTAAAAAAAAGCCAAGAAAGTTCAAAATTTTAAAATAATGAGGTTAAAAAAACTCGATTTTCCTCGTTACTAAAGAATAAAACTAAGAACTTCAAATTAAAATAACAGAGAAGTTGAAAGTTGATAAAAACCTAAGATTCTCATTCTAAAGAATAACTAATAAGTTCAAACTAAAATAAGGGAACAACAAAATAATTTAAAAATATTTCCCCATTTTTTTAAATTCGGATTTACCCCAATACTAAAGATTAAACCAAGAAGTTCAATTTTAGAAAACAGAATAATTCAATGTAGATTAAAAACTCAGTTTTTCTCGTTACTAAAGAATAAAACCAACAAGTTCAATTTAAAAATGTGGAGAAGTTTGATATTTAGTAAAAAAACTCGACTTTTTTTGGTTACTAAAGAATAAAACAAATAAGTTTAATTCAAAATAACGAAGAAGTTTGATGTTTCTAACAAAACTACAATTTTCATATTTCTAAAAGTACATAAAATAAATTCAAATAAAAAAGTTAGAACGGTTCGATCTAGAAGTTCCATGATTATAGAAAACTCAGATTTTCCGTGTGTCACCCCGGCTCAGAGCGACCAGTTTACCTTGAATTGCCAGCCCAGAGACCTTGACTTCTGGCAACACACAACAGCTTCATACAGAAAAACAACCGCTTTATTCATGCTAGCGGAGCATAGTTTATATTACAACAGTTAGCGAGGGCAAGCGACACACATGATGCGGCTGAATAATATGTACATTATTTAGTGAACATAAAGGGGGCCTCGATCATGACAACTACGCGGCAGCGGAATGACGTCGTAGCGGAACTCCATAGCACGGGGACACTGACATGGACACGATCTAGACTCGGACAGCATTCCTTTCCAACGAGACTTTCCTGAAATCTGGCATGACACGCCAGGTCAGTACATTGAATGTACTTGCAAGCTCACAACAAGCATAAACATAATGACAAACAATATTGTGATATTTAACCATTTAACAACAATGCAACAATTTATCCAACATGCTGTGAATATGCTCAACTGGTACTCGTCCCAAGGACTGGCTTACCGAACGTGATCATTTCCAGACCACAGACGTGATGATCTGAAGAACAAACCCGTGATCCTTACGACGATCACAACCCGACCAACACATTGCCCGTGATCCTTACAGCGATCACAACCCGACCAATACATGGCCCGTGATCCTTACGGCGATCACAACCCGACCAATACATGGCCCAACTCAACACGATGACCTTACTGCCATCCTCAGTACAAACTTAGTGTGCAAATTTATTAAGTGTTGACCCATGGTGTACCCTACTTTCGAGTGTGTCCGTAACCATGGACTCGGCTATCGATAGATTAATACACTCTGCAGAGGTTAGTACACTGTACCCACACTACGGAACCCATGGTCTCGCACTCCCATTCGGGTGGACCAATGGCATTCCAAAGAAACCATTTCATTGTCATGACACTCTCCCGGCCACTCCGACTCAGTCCCCATCGGGCTAGTCCTGGGTGGCCCCGTGTCTACCTCCATACACCTCGACCACCATCGTGGCTACGATCCACTCTGGGACCCGGTACCAAAACTTAACTTAACAACGGGCTCACAAGGTTATGCCTGCTTACCGGACCAGGGTACAGCACGCACCAGAGGCACGACAATGAAATGCATTAAGGCCGTCCCATACCGGCAAATGTGGTTACACTAGGAAAGACTCGTTTCAGCGGCACCATGACCCGATCAACAACATATTCAAGTTGACTTACTTATTAGGTTCAACTTAACATGAAAATAACCGGTGTCATAATGTCATGCTATGCATCACTAATACATGCATCCCATAACCATGAAAATAACTAAATCCACCACGCTCCCACGGAGCCATCATCAACTTAAGATACTTCTCTGGTTAAGATCAAACCTCACTTAAACCAGAATCATCTCTAGCAATCTCATCATTTTACATCATGCAAGAATAATAATTAAACTAATTATTAACCTCCATGACCATATCATTTATTCATTACTCATAACTAAGTTCTTGTTAGCTTACCAACAAGAGTTACTTCAAACTTGCTGTAATTCAAGCATTTTAACATGACAAGCATCTTAACAGAATATACTTTCATATAAATAATTTAAATGCATGAAATATCATAAGTTCAAGTAGGAAAATCACAAATATTGAAGTGGCACTATGAAAATGTTGCTGTGGCTTGCCTTAGTGCTGATGAGGTTCACAAATCTCCTGGTGATCCTCAAGACAAGCTTGCTCTTCTGAAAATAAATAAAACCACAAAAAGAAAACATCAAGAAACCTTCTGAAAATTACCATAAAATCTAGACAACAAGGAAAAATCCCATCTTTTGGGTGTTGTTAGATTTTTGGACAAAGAACACAATGCAAAAAGAATCAATGCATTTGGACTTATAGATAAAAAGTTATGGTTGTTTGAAGTTTCCTGGATTTAAATGAATTTGAAATAAAAATAAACAAACTGGGGGGGGGTGACGTCGAAGGAGTAAACGCCTAGGGCGCCACCACTCATACTGCTTTGCGCACGTAATGAGTGGCTGACTAGAGGGCCCCGCTAGTGAGGCCAGAAGGAGGGGAGAGGGAAACAGAGGGAGGCGGCGCTTCGCCGGAGCACACACCGGCGACGAGGGTTCTTGGGGCCAAACGAGAGGGGGGAATCGAAGGAGAAGAAGGTTGCGCACTTGCCCGTACCTGTAGCGTGGCTAGAGGTGACCGGACGGTGTCAGAATCATCCTCTCCAGGCGGAGGCAGAGGGCGGAGGTTGCCAGAGACGAAGACGACGGCAGCTCGGGGTGGCTCCAGGGGCTCCAGCGGGGTGGAATGGCCTCACCAAAGAGTGGCGGAGGCCCTGGCAGGGTCGCCCTGGCCTGGGAGGGGTCGGAGCTGCGGGGACAATCCGAAGGGGATCGCCGGTGAGCTCGAGCTTCGGGTCGGCAGCCCGCGGCCTGCCCGGCCGGGCTGCGGCTTCTACTAGCTCGTGGAGGGTGTGGGAGCGGCTGTGGGTGCTCCAAGAGGCTGGGGGTGGCGGCATTTATAGGCGGGCAGCGAGGAGGGTTCGGGCTCCGCCGGAGGACACCTGTCCATGGTGCCCGGCAACGAACGGTGCCAGAGAGAGAATGAGAAGACGATGGAGGTCACACAGGAAGTGTTCGCGGGCATGGATGAGCATAGGAGCAAGGAGGAAAGCGACAAGTACAGTGCGCCGTGCACTGTGCCGTTGGCCGGATCGTGCCCGTGCTTACTGTGGCGACCTCCGGCATCGGCGAGCGCCATGGGGGAGTTAAGGGGGTGGAGACGAGGATGGTGGCGAGGCGTGGCATGCTTTGGCCGGCTGGGCAGTGAGCACGCGCTCAACAGAGCGCTGGGTGGCATGCAGAGCGCGTGTTTTGCATGCCAGCACGCTCGGACGAACGCGGTCATCGTGTGAACAGTGACATCAGGCCACCCTAAGCACTAACCATGATGTCTGGCATGTAGTCCTTAGTAGTTTGAAGTGTTACCACGGTTAGGCTTGGATCCAGGTGCAGTAGAACTAGATTTGTGCTGCTAGCAAGTTTCTGGACAGTAACTTTGGAGATTTACTTTGGTCAAACCACTTGGAGTTAAGGACTGAGCTTTGGGGTTTTACATACACTTACTAATGTAAATAGGCACAAGAAAAACCAGCTACCAAGGAGCTAGTAAAAAGGTAGTTGTTGTAGAAACTACCATTTCTTTCCAGAACTGATTTTATTTTCTGTAGCCAAAATATTCCAAAGAGAGGTGAAATATTTTTGCTCAGAAAGGTGCCCTAGGGTCCAAAGAATAATTGGGATTTTTCTCAGGATTTTTGGGGCAAGAAAAATTAGGGTTGCTTTGGAGCACAAAGGGTTGACTAGGGTTTTGGAGGGCAAAAGAATATTTTTCATTTAAGAAAAATATTCCAAGCAATATTTTGGGTTGAACCAGAGGTGAAGTGATGGTTTTGAGGAGGAGATGGAGCACTTGGGTGAAAATCAAGGGGTACCCAAGTGGTTAAGTCCAAATGAAATGATTCAAAAACTCCAAATTCAAAACCAACTCAACTGAAAACCAGGCAAAGAAAAGAGGGCAAAAACCAGGTTGTCACATTTCGCGTTACCAAAAAATGGAAACAAGAAGTTCAAAAATAAAAAATAAGAAGTTCAACTTTTCAAAATAGAACGCTTCAAAATTTCATAAAAAGGATTAAGAAATAAACCAGGAAGTCCATATTAAAAAGATGGAGAAGTTCGATGATTATAGAAAACTCAGATTTTCCTCATTATTAAAGAACGGAAACAAGAAGTTTAAAAATAAAATAACAACAAGTCAAATTTTAAAAATAGAGTGCTTCAAAATTCAAAAAAAAAGGGATTAAGAAAATCAGATTAAAAATTCATAAAAAAAACTCAGATATTTTCACGTAACCGAGAGAAGTTCAGATTGATAACTGCCAGAAGTTCACGTACTACACGGTGTCCATTTTGTATTAAAAAAGAATAAAAAAGCAAAGTCTAAAAGTTTTGTTGTTATAAGTTCAAGTCCTCCATCGGAGAAAGTTAAAAAAATATTATGAGAGAGGTTTGTACAAAAGGAATATCATTTGTGTAACACGGACGAATGGATGAGAAAATTACAAACGAAAATACGTCACAACAGTTCATCGTGAAAACAGTAGGAAGTTCGACTACTATAGTGAATGAATTCCAGATTAAAAACTTTGAAAATCGTCACGAGTATGAAAAAACGATCAACACGGGAAAGTTGCATGTTTACATCAGCTTTCCACCGGTATATTACTTGCTCAATTCCGGTGACTGTTCCGGTGAGTGGATGGAGAGCTACGGGAAAAAAAGCACGTCAAAAACAGAGCGAAGTTCAAGTAGACATGCCGAGAAGTTTTCTTCACGCGGTGCATTTTTGAAGAATCTGTTTCACGATAAAGGCAGAATAAATGATCTCGTTGTTTTTGAAATTACTTGAAAATGGCTAGGAATCAGAGAAAACCAACAACATGAAAAAGTTCGCATTTTCCTTAGCTTTTCAACGGTATATTATTTGCCCCATTCCGATAAAGTTTGTAGAAATTACGGTGAAAATACGTTTTTAGCCATTTTCAAAATTGACTTAAAACAGTAAGGAATTGGGAGAAACAATATATAACAAAAAGTTTCGCATTTCCTCAAGCTTCCCAACGTCATATCATTTGCTACATTCGGATGTACCATTAAGAAATTAGCTTGAAAATACGAACTCGGTGCAACATGGACTGTTTTTTAAATTACTTTTAAACCGTTCAAAAATAGAAAAAACTTGAAAAATGAAAAAGTAGCGCATTTTAATAGTCTTTCCAATGCCATATCATTTGCCTCAATTGGATTTGCCATTTAGAAATGACATCAAAAATATGAACTCGGTTGTTCGGTTTGCAAAATTTTACGATTTTCCAAATTACTCTTTAACCGTAGGGAGTTAGAGAAAACTTTCAACATGTGGAAGGAGCGGTTTTGCAGCAGCTTTCCGACGCCAAATTATTTATCTCATTCCAATAAACATTTTTGAAATGCGATCGAAAATACGAGTCACGCTTTTTGTATGAAGAAAAAACAGTTTTCAAAACTGCTCTTAAACCGCTTACATTTTGCCAATTTAACTTGGGTCATGATACTCGTGTTCATAGCTTTCCAACGGTATATCACAAGCCTCATTTGGGAAATGTTTGCGGCAGTTCAACCTAGCACTAGGGGAAGTTCAGGTCGAACAACCCAGACAGTAAAGTTGCAACGGAGACATGTTTCATCACAACCCGAGAGCAAATCCACCAATGAGCGAGATTCCTATTTAAAACGGGCATTTAGTTGCTAAAAACCATTTGTAGATTACACTTACATCATATACAATATGAATGCCCAAAAAATTCACGCGGAGAGACACGGTTGAGAAGATAGCCTGAAGGTCGGGTTCCTATAGAGGGAAGTTCAGGCATGTAACTCAGGAAGTTCATGTTGTGATCAGAATAATATTCTGATCCCATGATCAGAATAGTGTGTGTGTGTGTCTATATATATATATATATATATATATATATATATATATATATATATATATATATATATATATATAGCTGAAATAAACATCCAATTACATAAGTGACTATACATATCATTCGCAGACACCTCAATAAACAATTGCATGCATTCTAAAGTAGGAGAAATGATCGTCTAGTCATCTACTTCTTGTAATGCTCCCGCCACTGCTTTGTGGCTCGATCCCTCGGCTGGGGCATGAACAAGACACTTCCTTATGTCAACGATCCACCTATACATCTCATAGCTTGTGTATGCGTCATTGGCCGCGTACTTGACGTGTTCTTCATCTAGTCTCTCATGCCAAACACTGTGGCAGGTGTCCTTGTCCTTCTTGCTCTCATCCTTCATCTTCATGTAGTAGGGGTCGATGGTGGCCGAGGGGAGGTCAAACAGGGAGTTCAGTTTGTTCTTGGCGCTGCCGCAGACCTTGTAGTGGTCCTGGATGTTGACAAGATTCGGGCATTTCAAGCCTAAAACCTTGATCGCTTTTAGATCGTTGGTGGTGTCAACCGCAGCGAACTTGTAGTCGGAGCTGTTGATAAACCTGGAGAATCTCTCGCAAGGCCTTGTGGCAAGGTGGTAGTGGTAGACGAGGACGTCATGTCACATGCACAACTGGGCGACGACAACCGTATGATCATGCCCGACACGATCGATGGTGTACTCGAGGTTAAAGCCGACCACTTGGTACTTGTCCTCGGCAAGGAACTGCTCCATAGTTTGGACGGATCTCTCCACCGACACCGGATCGTTCGTGTACACCACCGAGAGGGCCTTACCCTCACGTGGGTGTCCACTACGTGATGCACGGTGAACTGCCCGCCGTTGTCGTCGTCGGCCGCTGGGAGCGCCATTGGAGCCACGGGGATCGCCATTGAGACTGCTGGATGTCCTCTCTGTACGTGTCGTCGTGGAGGTGCTTATTGTGTCGTGTGATGAGACAAAAGAAGATAAATGGCCGCAAGAATAAATGGGGGCCGGGCGGCCTGGATTCTCGGCGCGTCCGCATGGCTGTTTTTGCACCGGGTAACTGCATTGTGGAGCCGCGCCCGGCGCAACCGCATGCACACGAACGTGCGTGATCGTTCACCGACCCTAAACACTAGCAGCGTGCGTGGAGTTACAAGGGCAGAGCACCCAGAGGGACGCGAGAGCAGAGTGCGCGTGGTGGGATGCGAGCAGAGCGCGACGCGGCCGCCTCAACCGCAAGCAACCACACGCATAGAGCAATTGAACACGCAGGAAATGGTCGCCTACAAGCCGGCCGACACTTGCATCGCTGCATAGAGAGCGACCGTGTGCTCTTACCTCCGTCTTGGTCTATAGTCCCCTTAACATTATGTGCCATACTTTGCCCTCAAACTTAATCAACAAAATGTTAATGCATGTTATAAAAATTATATAATTGGAAACTATGTTCAAATACTAATCCAACTATATTATATTTGGCGACATGCATTCGTATTTTATTAGTTAAATCCTACTTATAAACCAGGACGGGTGTATAGTAGGTAATTCAATCACAAACGTTTTTTTAATTAACTGTATGTGTACGTGGCCTTTCGTCCTCCTCTCGCACGTCTTGTCACCCCGCTGCCGCAAATGACTTACAGCGCAAGCTTGCGCAGCGCGCGGGAGCATTCTTTTGGCTAAGCGGTGGCGCCAATGAATCGTCAGTGAGCCTGTTCCCGCGCAACCTCGCAGGTTCCCATGCAAGCTTCCCGCCCGACTGCGTGAAATCCCCCAAAATTCCAATGCTTACCGGCCTTCTATAAAAACCCTCACGGCCAGCGAGTCCTGCGTCGCATTTTCCCCTCCCTCCCTGTAGCTTATCTCGTCTGCTTCTCCCACAATCACCAATGGCACCGGTCCGTCATGGTCGCTCAGCCACTCCGCCGTCATCAGACGACAACTCCAGCTAGGAGGCTACACCGCGGAGGCGGCGCAATCCCCGGCGTAGTATAGGTGCGCATGGCGTCCCTGTTGGGTTTGCGTGGAACACCCACCACACGCTCCGCCGTTGGCAGCTGTTGCCAGCCGCCGTTGCCGCCACACCATCGTCAAAAGCAAGGGCCATTGCCTGCTCCGTTGCCGCGGCCCGAAGGCGGGAGGTGGCCATCGTGGCCACCACCCAACTGCCGTCCATCGTGGCTATCACCAGCTCAGACACCACGGCCCAAAGGCGGGAGGTGGTGGTCGTGGCCGCCACCCCATCGTCTGCCGCCCTGACCGCCAGCCCACCGTCGACCACCGGGGTCATCACCCACTCCGCCACCGCCGCCCGAAGGCGGGAGGCGGAGGTGGATGCCGGCACGTGCATCAGCGACCTTGCGCGCTACACCGAGTTCCTGCGGGAGGAGGAGGAGCGCCTCATCGAGCACGCAAAGAGCCTTACCGCCGCCGTGGCCGCGGCACACGCCGCCTCAGAGGCGAGGAATCAGGAGATCTACAAGGAGAACCACCGCTTTGAGAGGGATCATCTGGAGCGGCAGTGGACGTTCAAGCTGGCGAGCCTCGCTAAACATGCATCAGCGGCAGGCACCGTATTGCATTTGTCCAGCTCGTTGGTAGGCTCCTCCTCCTCTGCCTCTTACTGAGTGCACTCGACAGAGGAGAGGCTGCCGGAAGTAGTACAAAGCCCCTCCGTAGTAGTATTTAGGGGCTATTTTGTTCAGTTCATCTGACTATAGATGTGGTGGAACTGTACAACGTACTTAAAATAAGCTAGTATATAAAGTAGAACTAGCTATTTCAGTACGTGGTTGGCAACAATTAGGGAAAAGTTCGGTTGGTTCAACTGTCGAGTTGAACTGTTTGTAAAAATTAAGCATGACTGCTTAATCTATGAATGAAATCTATGCTTAATTACTGAATTTTAGTTGCAAAAATTAGATAGTGCTAGTGATTTTTAGCTGCATATTTTGACAAATCGCAGTGTTACAAGGTTGAAAAACGGCAATGTTACTAGACGAACAAATGTCAATCTTTCAAGTTTGACAAATGGCAACATATCCAATATGACAGATGCAAATCTTACCAAATTGTTTGTAAGTGGTTGCACACGGGTCATCGAAAACAACCATTTGCGTTGAAGAGATGCACAAATCCTGCTCTCACTTTGCATATGGGTGTTCTATCTAAAACGTTTGCGATCAAGAGCTGCACAAATCTTGCTCGGCACATTTTCCCTTGGCTTCCTGGGGAAGCTATCGGTTTGCATACGGGTGTTCTAACTAAAATGTTTGCGATTGAGATATAATATTAAACCCATGAAAAAAAACTATTTCTGGCAGCGGCGGAGCCGGCGTGCCGCACCGTCCTTGTCGTTGTCGTCCTCCGGGACGCTGTTGTTGAAGTCTTCAAGGCAGCTCAGAATGTTCTTCACTTGTAAATCAAACATCATGTCATCGCGCGATCGACGGGAGGGGCGCGGGAGGACGACAACTGGTGGCGCTTAGAGGTAGCAGTCAATGGCGGCATCCTATGCCGCTGAGGGGGGTGCACGCACGGGCACGGGCGCGGTGGGTGCAGCCAAACGCAAGGGTACCGGTGCTGCAGTGGGTGGAGGGGCGCGCACGGGCATAGGCACGGGCGCTGGCGCTGGCGCTGGCATGAACACGAGCTCGCGCGGGTCCATGGAGACCTCGATGATGCCCGCGGCTTCCAGCTCTGCGATAGTGCTCGGCGACCAACCCGTCAATGTTATGGGGATGGTCGCTGGAGCAGGCGCGGGGATGGGAGCTGGGACGAGAGCGGGGGCAGCAACAGCCGCGGCCAGCTCGTTCTGGGCCATGTCCATGAGGCCCCATTCCTCCTGATTTTCTATCTCCTCTGGCTCAGAGTCGACTTCACCAAACTTGAAGACTAGTGGCAGATGATCCTTCTGTGCCATGGCATTGGTGGAGGTCTGCGGGGGGAGGGGAATGGGAGGAAAATTGTAAGGCCGCCCGTATTAAGCAGCGGCTCGGGCTCCATTAATGGAGAGGAAGGAGGGCGGCCATGGAAGTCAAAGGGCTCGATTCCCAGTGAGCCCGCACAGCATACAACTCGCACACTTCCCGGTGAGCCTGTGCATTGGAGGACAGCTTGCACGCCTCTCGGTTAACCTGCGCCCTGGACAGCGCTTGCATGCCTCTCGTTCAGTCAAGCAGCTATCTGCATGACACCTCCTATAGCCATTAAAACCAAGACACATGGCGTCACGTGAACGGTTAACATAACACATATGATTTGAATTATACAAACGTTTACGATGTTAGAGTGGCAGCTATTTGTTTGAAAATGCCTTTGTTGGCTGTTATTCGAGTGCTTCTTCTCTCAAAATGGACACAAAAAATACCACAACATGTCGGGTAGCATGCCAAGTTTCATGAATTTCAGACGAGTTTTGGATTTGCTAGAATTTAAAAACAAAGTATCTCAAAGTTTTGCCGATAATCAATAGTGCCCTGGTGTTTGAAATTCATTCCCATTTCTTGCATGGGACCTAAGCATGCACCCAAGGACAAAGATTTGATTTTTCAACCAATTTATATGCACTGGAGCATGTGCATGTAGTTCAAATTTGAATTATGCACATAAAATGCCTAGAAAACCCAGTTAATGAATAAAAATGTCCAAATGAACGCCGAAAAATTGCAAAATTTAACACAACACTCCTGTTGTTCTATGTTCACACTAGAAAATTTTTGAAAGCAATAAGAGGCAGTTGATATCATTTCATCCCCAAAGGTGGGACATTCCCTACCGAAACCATCAGGCTTGTTATGAGAAGCTCTGGTTTGTGAGAAGCTTATACCCAAACCTGCCCCAAATGGGACAAAAAAATTATCACAGCATGTTGATGCTGCTCCATGATAGCATGCCAAGTTTCATGAATTTCGGACGAGTTTTGCATTTACTAGAATTTAAAAACCAGGAATCTCAATGTTTGTGGCTGATGACCCACATGTATAGGGGATCTATCATAGTCCTTGCTATAAGTAAGAGTGTCGAACACAATGAGGAGCAGAAGGAAATGACAAGCGGTTTTCAGTAAGGTATTCTCTGCAAGCACTGAAATTATCGGTAACAGATAGTTTTGTGATGAGGTAATTCGTAACGGGTAGCAAGTAACAATAGTAAACAAGGTGCAGCAAGGTGGCCCAATCCTTTTTGTAGCAAAGGACAAGCCTGGAAAAACTCTTATATAAAGGAAAGCACTCCCGAGGACACATGGGAATTATCGTCAAGCTAGTTTTCATCATGCTCATATGATTCACGTTCGTTACTTTGATAATTTGATATGTGGGTGGACCGGTGCTTGAGTACTGCCCTTCCTTGGACAAGCTTCCCACTTATGATTAACCCCTCTCGCAAGCATCCGCAACTACGAAAGAAGAATTAAGGTAAACCTAACCATAGCATGAAACATGTGGATCCAAATCAACCCCTTATGAAGCAACACATAAACAAGGGTTTAAGCTTCTATCACTCTGTGAAGTAACAGCCCATAATGCAATAAATATCGATATAAAATCATGATGCACAATGGACGTATCAGCGGCCGAGTGATGGTGGCAGGGTGTTTGACATTCGTTCGCATTTCTTGCATGGGACCTAAGCATGTAACCAAGGACACATATTTGAATTTTCAACCAATTTATATGCATTAGAGCATGTGCATGTAGTTCAAATTTGAATTATGCACATAAATACATTAAAAACTCAATTAATGCATAAAAATGTCCAAACGAACCCCGAAAAATCACAAAAATTGACACAACACTCCTGTTGTTCTATGTTGACACTAGAAATTTTTTGAAAGCAATAAGAGGCAGCGGATATCGTTTCGTCCCCAAAGGTGGGACGTTCCCTACCGAAACCACCAGGCTTCTTGTGAGAACCTTTGGTTTGTGAGAAGCATATTCCCAAACCTACCCCAAATGGGACAAAAAATTTACCATGGCATGTTGATGCCGCTCCATGATAGCATGCCAAGTTTCATGAATTTTAGAAGAGTTTTGGATTTACTAGAATTTAAAAACCAGGAATCTCATTGTTTGCAGTCGAGTGACGGTTGCGGGGTGTTTGTCATTCATTCCCATTTCTTTCATGGGACCTGAGCATGCAACCAAGGACACATATTTGAATTTTCAACCAATTTATATGCATTAGAGCATGTGCGCGTAGTTCAAATTTGAATTGTGCTCATAAATGCATTGAAAACACAATTAATGCATAAAAATGTCCAAACAAACCCCCCAAAATCCCAAAAATTGACACAACACTCCTGTCGTTCTATGTTGACACTAGAAAAATTTTGAAAGCAATAAGAGGCAGCGGATATCGTTTCGTCCCCAAAGGTGGGATGTTCCCTACCAAAACCACCAGGCTTGTTGTGAGAACCTTTGGTTTGTGAGAAGCATATCCCCAAACCTGCCCCAAATGGGACAAAAAAGTTTACCACGACATGTTGATGCCGCTACATGATAGCATGCCAATTTTCATGAATTTCGGATGAGTTTTGGATCTACTAGAATTTAAAAACCAGGATCTCAATTTCTGCGACCGAGTGACGGTGGCAGAGTGTTTGACATTCATTCTAATTTCTTGCATGGGACCTAAGCATGCAACCAATGACACAGATTTGAATTTTCAACCAATTTATATGCATTAGAGCATGTGCATGTAGTTCAAATTTAAATTGTGCTCATAAATGCATTGAAAACGCAATTAATGCATAAAAATGTCAAAACGAACCCCGAAAAATCCCAAAAATTGACACAATGCTCGTGTTGTTCTATGTTGACACGAGAAACATTTTGAAAGTAAGAAGAGGCAACATATATCATTTCGTCCCCAAAGGGGGCATGTACCCTACTGAAACAATCAGGCTTGTTGTGAGAGAAGCTCTGGTTTGCTAGAAGCTTATACCCACACCTGCCCCAAATGGGACAATATTTTTACCATGGCATGTCGTTGCCATTCCATGATATCATGTCAAGTTTCATGAATTTCATACATGTTTTCGATTTACTAGAATGTTAAAAGCATGTACCTCAATGTTAGCGGCTGAGCGACAGTGTCAAGGTGTTTGACATTCATTCTCATTTCTTGCATGTGACCTAAGCTTGCAACCAAGGACAAACATTTGATTTTCCCGTTTTTATGGACTGGAGCATGTGGTTTAATTTCGAATTGTGCACCCGAAATGCCTAGAAAACCAAGTTACCGTATAAAAATGTCCAAACGAACCCTTAACAATTCCAATTTTTTTACGACATACATATAGTTGCATGTTCACTGCAGATAAAAGTTCTAGCAATTCAAACACCGTCCATTGCTGCTGTGACCCCATTATGTAATTGAAATCAAAATTAAAAATCAAGTAGATCCTACACAGTTTATTATCACCAACCGTGTGAGATGCAGTACAAAATATCCTGGAGCACTATCGGTGTATAGTACGCCTATGGCTTAAGCGAGAAGGTGCGTCGGCTACAGTCCACAGCCGGCGTGTCAAGCACACTAGCTCGCTCCCCAAATATCATTTCACTATTCAATCGTCGCCAATGAAAGATGGGGACGTCGACCTGCGTCATGAGGGAAACTTCGGCCCACTCTGGGGAGAGCTCAGCCGCAACCACCATGCGCGTGCTACCAAGGTGCATGAGCGCGGCCACAATCTGCGACTGGGCGGCCATGGCAGCCCAAGCGGCCGCTGTTGCTTCTCAGGTGGCGGCAGCAACATCTACCTCGGGGATAGCAGCTGGCGAGAGTGGCACAGCAGCTGTTCGTTCCACAACGGCGACCTTAGCCCTGATGGAGGCCGCCCACAACCATGTCGAGGCCGCCCATGCCTAGATCATGGCGGTCACAACACAAATCGAATGAAGCTTCTCAGAAAACGATCGGCAACCCACGGCCGAAGAGTTGGCAATCGCCGAGGGCATTCGAATAGTCGTCCGTTCCTCCACCGCATGCCTTGCAACAACGGAGCCCGTCCAAGCCCAGATCGCGGCCGCCCACGCTCAGCTCATGATAGGCTTTTCCAAAGAGATGGCGGACGCGGATGGCGAGATGCTTGCTGAATATGGCGCGATGGATGCCATGGAGCTCCTTCCCCAGGAGACCGTCGGGCGCGAGCTGGACATGGAGGAGGCGGCGGAGAACGACGAGCACCAGCCGTAGTAGTACTCTTCATTTTGTTTAATTAAGAGCGTCGGTCTTTAATTTGTTAGAGTAATGTTTAGGCCAGCTAGCTCTGTTTAATTGCTGAACTTGCTTGATTAAGAAGTGTGGGTGTGATGTAGTCTCCTTTGTGTACCCAAATTATGCAATGACGTGGATGAGCACTGTAACCAGGCAAATTGGAACCAAAATTTTTGACGTTCAAACTCATCGCACACGGGTTAAGCTATTTGAATCATTTGTGATGTTCACATATCGTACACAGTTCTGAATAAGGGACCGTGTCTGATGACACTTTGCGCGCCAGTTTTTTGCTGAAGTGATTCCAAATTTTCGGCTTCCGCGAAGATATCTACCTCCCTGCCCCCTCCCCCTTACCAAAAGCAACATTTCCCCTGTTTCCGCCTTCCTTTCCAAGTTGAAACCTTCAACATTTCCCCTGTTCCGCCTTCCTTTCCAAGTTGAAACCTTCACTCCTTGCTTGCAGCGCCGCCCCCCTCGCCGGCGACCCTCCTTCACGCTGGTCGGCCTAGTCTATCCAGGCAGGTAATCCACACTAGACCCCATCCTCCTCCTCCTTCCACATCCCACATTCCCCGACCGCCGGCACGAGACCTTCCACCCAAATCACCGACCCATCCACCAAATAAGCGCCGCCCTAAGCCATGGTGCACGTAGTATAGCCAGGAGCTCAAGGAGCATTTGGCAGCGGAGATGCAAATCGTGGCCGCACGCGTGAATGAGGTCGTGATGGCTACCATTCGCGCCGACCCCCAAGTCTTGGAGGAGCACCTTGCCATTTGCTAGCTATGCTGGTTGAGCATCCTCGGTTTACCCGTTGTGTGTGCTGCTCTTGCCTTTCCTTAACAAATTCTAGTGAATTGTGCTATCTAATTTTACCATGCAATCTGTTACTCCTGTGTATATGTTCTATATGTCGTGCAGTGTGGTGCTCACTTATTAATGGTTTGGTTAATTAGTTGTCGTCTTCAGGTAACTGTTTGGTTCAATTCTGCAAATGTGATGTTCAATTCTTCAGGCTACAATTTTGTATTGTCTTCCTTATGAGAAATAAATCGATTTTATCTTTAAAAAATACATGAGAAATGAATACAATTGCTATATTTCCAAGTTGTCAAGCATGCTTGGTTTGGTTATACATTGTGCAATGTGGTGCTCAGTTAATGTTTGGTTCATTTGTGTTGTGGTGTTTAGTTAACTATTTGGTTCAATTCTGCAATGCGATGTTCAATAATTGGGGGTGCATTCTGTTATTGTATACCATGTGAGAAGTAAATCGAATTTGGCTATACTAAATACATGAGAAACAAATACAATTGCTATATTTCCAAGTTGTTAAGCATGCTTGGTTCGGTTAATTGTCTGATCTTCTACTAGGAGTATGTTATATTGTGCAATGTGGTGCTCAGTTAATGTTTCGTTCATTTCTTGTGGTGTTTAGTTAACTGCTTGGTTCAATTCTGCAATGCGATGTCCAATTGTCGTGGGTGGAATTTTGTATTGTTGTGCATTTGAGGAATAAATCAAATTTGGCTGCACTTAATACATGAGAAACATATACAAGTGCCATATTCCTAGTTCTTAATCATGCTTGGTTTGGATAAATGGGTTTTCCATGTGGCTTGAATTAATCTGATGAATCAGCAATGTGCTTATTTTTCATAAACATATTTTACTAATAGCATGCGAACCCTTACTTAACTGATGACTAACTACCTTAGATGTGTTGCAGGGAAACAATGGGAAGCACTGAGGTTTACAATCGAGGTTAGCACGTGCATGGTCTGTTGTCTAATAGCACATTATTGTGCAATTGCAGGAACCATTCTAATTCTTAGGTCTTTAACAATTTGGTCTTGCACGTGTAGGTCCTGCTGTCAGGCGTTTTGACCCACTGTTCGACCCTTTTTGCATATGGGGAAATGAGTTGTCCATGAATATCAATCAAGTCAAGAAACTCAGAAAGATTGTTAGGATAAAGACATTAGCGACAAAAAACAACAAGATCTTTGTCTGCACAATGAAGAAGACATCAGTTCACTACAAGATGGTACTAACTATAATACCTTGTATTTTCTTATTCCTTTGCCCCATTTCCAATATAGAGAAGATATTTATGCACATCCTTGTTTTCAGGCCTTTCCAAAGTAGTTCACTGATGATTACCTCTCAAACCACCTCTATGGTCAGGAGGCGAGGAAGGTTTTCGTACAACACCCATGGTTCAATATTGAAGTGTTCCTAAAGAGGACGAAGGATGGACGGTCAATCATCCACAGGCACAGGCCCAAAGTTGCAAAGACCCTCAACATCAATGAAGGGTCAATATTCGCCTTCCGCTTTAGCAGATTTCCTGATGAGAAGCATCTATCTATATACCATCTATGATGCTAATTTCGGAAGGTTCTAGATGTTGCATGTGAAAGTTGGTGCTGGTGCAGTTGTGTAATAGGGTAGCCGAGTGCTGAAGCTATATCATGTTGTACTCTGATTTATTTCAATTATGAAATCCTGCTTCCTTAATATGGGAATGAAATATATTAGGTCTTTAATATGAATGTCAATTAGATTAATAAATGGATTATTAATAATAGGGCTAATTAGCCTGCTAATGGCGAATTAGCCTGCTAATTGATTTTTGCTATTGCAAATGATTATTGAGAAAATACCATGGGCGATGACCTAAGGCAACGCACAAAGTTTCTAGGAATAAATCGTGTTGGATCGATGAACAATCACACACGACATTCTCTTCAAACTGTTTGCGTTAGGCCACCTTGCGCAAACGTTTACCGCATAAAAACTATGTGTGATGGACAACCTTTGCCACACAGTTTCTTCTACGCACCGTGTGTGATGCATCCAATAACACAAACAATAAATTTTTTAATATTGTGTGCAATGGGAGCGCTATCAGAAATGATTTAACGGGGAAAATTGTGTGTGATGTACCTACGAACGGAAACGTTTTCCTTGCAGCGACCCTGTGGGATGTATATACGAATGGAAACATTTCGCGGCGACTGACTGTGTGGGATGTACTTACGACCGGAAATGATTTTGCCTGTATAATTGTATTTTTTTAGCACTACTGTACGTATAGCTATATTTGCTTGCTCGCCGGTCGCACATGACCTCATTTTGCCGAGCGTATGTGCAAGGAGTGCATACCCCCGACGATTTCTGGGCCGTGTGGGAAGGATCCCCCCCTATCGCCCACACTCACTAGGTGACGGTTCCGAACACCGTCGTAGAAAGGGGTTAAAAACCATTTGTATAGCACCTCGCCGTACCAGTGGGGACTCGTGTTGATAGAATAGGAGTTGTACTGTACATGCTACAGACTGGACTGTAGCACATTGTTTTGTATGGCCATATCACCATATTGTTTTCTATGCCCTATCGCCTGCTGGTTCACTGGGCTTCCGTGGTTCGCACTCCTCCAACGTGAGTAGTAGTACTAGTATATACACTTTATATACCACATGATTCTTTGCTCCTTCTTACATACTTGGCCGACATGTGGGAGAGCCAACATCCGGGTTGACGTGTCATGCACCAGATTAGAGTGGGGAATAGATGGGGGGCATCACCCCAGTCGTAGCACCAGTAATTCATGACTACTAGCAAGATGCCCATGCGTTGCACAGAACATCAATATGCATTTGTATGAGTAGTTTATCTTGTGGAGAAAAGGGTGAACGAGGGAAGGCCTTATTTGCAAATGTCAAGAGGGTGTGGGTATCTTTTTGCAAAATTGCCATTGTTTCCTTCCTTTCCATCAGATATAAATTGGACGGCCCATATTGCAGAATGGCAGGCACACCATCATCACCAACTCTGTTTTTATAAGAGTAGAGATAGTGAGTAGTCACATCACAAGACCCCATCTTTCCAGCAGTAACGCTCCGTCAAATCACATAGCCCTACCTTTCTAGCAGTAAATTGAATCCGCTACTCCCTCACCCTCCTCGCCTCTCTGTCAAACTGCATACGCGAAAACTGCCGCGCGTACTACCCGAGAGAAGCCCCACCCTCAACTTTTAACTACTCATAATATAATTTTGTATCAATGAATTGCGCCATGGAGTAAAAAAAGAAAAGAAAAATGTGGTACATGTAAACAAATACAGTTCAAGCTCTAGCTAGCTATTTCGGAATGTAAACCGTGCATATACGTATAGGTTACTTCAAAGTTGGAGTACCGAGTCCATTGATACAATGTGGTCAAACTGTACCATCGATCTCTCAAAGCCAAAATAGTTCGAGCTTGTTCATTCTATATAAGTACTAGTACTATATGTTTATTCACCCGTGGGGTTGTTTAATGAATGTAGGGCCGGGGAGCACAACGAAACAATATTACTACTGTACTAGGTAATAAGGAGTCGTATAGTTAGTCACGTTAAATAGACAATTTCTTTTCTTTAATGCCACGTACACAAATCGAAACTCTTGTTGTGGAGAGAAAAAGATAATCACTCCACTATATATAGGCAGGGGCCTGAGCGCTTGCTTTACTAGGGTTGCTCTTTTCATTCTCTCATCCTCTCCCGATCTAAACAAGACAACGGTAGCGACATTTTCTCTCTGCTCACCGCTGGTCACAGATCCGGCCGGATCGCTTCGGCCGGTGTGTGTAGAGGACTAGTGCATCATTCACGCAGTCATCGGCGATGAGGGAGGAAACCCACAGCTGCCGGCGGGTCCCGATCCTATGCCTGTGCCGTTCTCTACGACACAGCGCCAACTCAGGAGGTCCTCCGGCCCCTCTTCCTCCATGCCGTATTGTGCGCAAATATGACCTGCCGCCGCCGACATCCTGATGACCCTCACGTATAAGTTCTTCGAAAGCGGCCTTGCTCTTTTGCTCCAGCTCCCCACGTGTCTGCATGTGCATCTTTTCGATCTAGCTACACTTCAGTCGACTGAATCGACTTTTGGGTAAGTCGATTTTCAGGGGGGCTCGCCGGAGTTAAGGAAGAACCAGCCGCAGCGGGCAGGGGGGCTTGTTGGAGAGGTACCCCACTATCTATATTAGGGTTCAGGTTGGGGGCGGTGGTCGACGATGGTGGGGAAGGTGGTGTGGGGATCGCCGGAGAAAAATCTTGGTGCAGGGTGGGGCTGGGTAGAGGGATGGCCGGGGCACCGACGGACCGACGGTTGGGAGTGTTTTCGGGGAGGGCGAGGCGGTGCGAGAGCTACTTCATGAAGTCGAATCTAGGACTTGGTTCAAACAATGAAGAAAGAAGGGAAAGTCGTAGCATGAATCTAGGACTTGATTCAAAGAGGAAATAACAGGGAGAAAGTAGTAGTGACTGGATACCCAACCGATCTCTTGGTTGAAAAGGGAAATGAAGGGAAAAGGCAGTACAAACTGGATGTGGAACATATCTGTTATTGGTTGAAAAAAGGATAGAAAGTGGAGGCTGGTGGAGAAGTCAGCAGAGTATGTCCAGGATTAGATTTGCTGCCCTCATATAATAAAAGGTTTCCATGATTAAATTTGCTACCCACACAGAGTATGAACAAACTCAGTATCACCACTTTATGTCGCCTTGTAGGTACATTGTGCTGATGCGTCCACTGTCGCATGTCCTTCTACCAACCTTTTGCTGTTGTTAATGTAAAGGCGCATGTAAAATTAAGCAATCACACTGTTACCTTAAGGACATGTCTAACCAGTGTTATTGTTAATCTAATGCCTGCAGTGATATGATGCAATTAAACTGTGTTACAAATTGTACTCCTGTTGTTTTCCCCAGTGTGATAAGTAAGATGCTTGTTTATGTTGCTGAGTTTCCTGGTGTCCCCACGGTCCCATGCCATTAAACCAACTCTTTAGCTGCTGTTGATCTACTGTATCTGGTAAACAAGCAATGCCACCATTAAAGTAATTCCATATTTGACTAATGTCATTGTTGATCGTAATGCTTCCGGTAACATGAAGCATTGCTGACATTTTAAAATTTCTACTGTCCTTGCGTGATTTCCATGAACATAATCAAGATGCTTCTTTTCATTTCGTGTATGTTTTGTATCTTGTTGTTGACCAGGAACTCCTTTCTTTTTATCTTTTTGTGCAGATAGGGATATCCATTTCACACTATTGTGACCCTTTTGGTGAACTGCAAAAAACGCTTTTTTTGGAATGAGTGTCTTGTGCAGTTAACTAAAATGTCACGTGGGCAACATCTCTCAATTTTGGTGGAACTGCACAAAATGGTGACTGGAGTTTCCAAAATCTCCATCAAATTTTGTTGGTCATCTCGTGCAACATTTTATTAGCCTTTGCAAGATGAGCCATCACTGTCACCATAATGGAACTTTATTTTAGTGGAACTGCACAAAAGGATAAACAAATTATAGTTTCACCTTACATGAGCAGGACAACCAACCTTAATGTTGCTCAATTTTAGTGCAACTACTAAAGAAGAACCTACCAGCTCAGGAGAGCAATTACTTCTTGCTAGCTGAATGATGCAATCTTTGTTTCATTTCAGGTGAACTGCAGAAAAGGTGGCATGAATTGAATCATCGAGTGGAGCTTTATGTTGACTTCCACTAGTGCCACTCAGTGGCGGAGGACAAAAACAATATATGTGCTATGCAAACAGGAATACTCAACTACAGATGTTATGATGGTCAAGAGCATTAGCCAAGTTCTTGGGTTGTATGACACGGCTAGCCAAGATGGATTTAATCCCGATATTCACTTTATGAAAAGGCTCTAATGGGTTGGTTCCGAATCTTTCAAGCTGGGAATCAACGAGATGTGTAGGCATCTTTGTTGTACTTATTATTTGAATCTTATTTGTTGGTTCTGAATCTTGGAATCTAGGAATCAACAAGATGTGTAGGCATCTTTTTTGTACTTATTATTTGAATCTTATTTGTTGGTTCAAAATCTTGCAAGCTGGGAAACACAACATGATGATGCAGAGGACAACAACCATAACAAACTTCCCAAACTTGGTAATATTGTCTGTGTGGAAGTGCAGCAAATGTGCTGATCATGTGCGTCCTGAGTATAATAATTCTAATTGTTGTGCATGTTGATCATGTGGCACTGATAGAACAAGCCAATGCATTGCTTGTTTTAAGAATAAATTTTAATTAAAGCTAATTAAATTTAAGTAAAGTGACCACTAATACTTGTTATTACAGTACCAATACAGACCCGCTTGTGAACTGGCGTGTGTGGCCGGAATAGGTTTCCTAATGGAGGCATTTGAATGCGCCGAGGGTGCATGTTCTACCGGGCGTGCATCAGGCAAGGGAGGGGTAGTAATTGTTGTCTCTTGTACACACTCAGTTTACTGTTGAATCCTATTCCGCAAGAGTTAAAAAATGAACTGCTGTCACGCCTACTCACTCGTTAGCTTGAAGAGACTCCAATGGCGATCCGAGGGGTGAGCCTGCTGGATATGGACTTCAGCAAGGAGTTCACCTTTGAGTTCTCCATTCCATCCCATGGCTGCACCAAGTTGAATGTGATGTACACCAATGATCCGGACTCGGTGAAGCTCTGCCTTGCCGAGTTCAAGTTGTACCTACAAGACGAGAGTTATTTACCCAGAACCACCACACTTGAGGCTAGGGTAACAACCTAGTACCACATTGAAGGCAGGGCACAAAAAACCACCAGAAATGCGCCTAATGCATAACGCGGAGCACTGGCGCTCCAATTTGGACGTGAAAACAGTGAAACCGAAAGATGGGGCCCGCCTGTCAGTGCTGATGTGGCAAAGACCAAGCACACAAAAAGCTTTGACCAACTGAGGTGGCAAATGAGACGTGGACCCCGCCTGTCTGTGACTACATGATCATCTTCTTCCCATTTCTTTTTCTATGCGACATTACATCGAGCAGCTTACGGACGACCGGACTCCGGCAACTATGCCCACATCAGCGAGCATCGTGAGGGTGGGGGGGGGGCGGCTCCGTGAGGCCTCAAAGCCCGACGCCGCTCCCCTTGGCATGGACGCCCAAGCTCTCTGTCCACGCACGAACTGTGAGCTCCATGGCCACCATATGGCCATGGAAGCTGAGCAACTGCCACAAGCACGCCCCACGCCACAAGCACACATACACCTACATGCGCCCCCACGCCACGAGCATGCACTCACCTACATGCGCCCAACACCACTCCCGCGAAATTCGGCAGCAGCTCGTCTTGCGCTGACCTTGGTTGTCGGCCATGGCTGACCTCGGCCGCATAGACACACTCCACACGCGCTTGTGTGGCCCCAACATGCCGCCGCCCGCCATAGCTATTCATGCCGCGCGTGTGCACTGCGGTTCTCGTGTTCCTCCCCCTGGCCATGCCTTGCCACCGGTAGTCATTGGTGTTCGTCGTGCGCGTGCTCACTATGGTTCCCGCGTGCCTCCTCGTGGCCACGCCTTGCCGCCGGCCGTCATTGTTGTTCGCGCTGCATGAGCACTGTGGTTCCCACGCGCCTCTCTGCGGCTAGGCGCCAGGTTCAGCAGAGGCACGTCGAGCTCCGGCAAGATCCTGCACCGGCTATGTTCGCGTCCACCTCCGACGGGCTGCCACTTCCAGGACGCGGCCCGCATACACAACCTGGTTTCCCGGCACGACGGCCTAGTCAGGCGTCGTTGTTGTGCACGTCCTCTCTGGTGGTTGCACCGGTGATGTCCATGTTCTAGCGCTCACAACCTGTTCGGCTAAATGCCAGAGAGAAAACAAGGAAGAACAAAAAAGAAAAGGTGAAAATTAATAAACACTTGAGTCACTGACAAGTGAGACCCTCCTCCAACTCAGCATATTGTCCACACAAGTACACCTCATCCCGACAGGCGGGCCCCATCTGTCGGTTTTGTTGTTTTCAAGTCCAAATTGGAGCGTCAGTGCTCCGCGTTACGTGTGAGGTGCATTTTTGGTGTTTTTTTGTGCCCTGCCTTCAATGTGGTACAAAGTTGTTACCCTAGCCCCAGGTGTGGTCACTTTTGGGTAAATAACTCACAGGACGGGAAAGCACAAGGTCGCAGGACTAGACCTTGTGCCCATCCATTCTTCTCCTGATAGGGACCAGCGGATCGCCGTCGTCCATGTATGCATGCGGGATGAGGTTCTCATCTATCACTTCTGTAGGGCCATCAGAGGTTCTGGAGCATTTGCCTGTTTCATCGGCAGCGCCGACCGCGCCTTCGCTATGCTGGAGAGAAGGAAGAACACGATGATTCGTCCACCTGGTGCAACAGGCTTGTCGACATCCAGAAGCAATACAAGATCATTGGCAATGGCAGCAGCAGGACTCAGTGATTGACCTCGCCGAGACTATCATCGACCCCTGCTACACCAACATGAAAGAATACAACGATACCAACCTGAATGCACGCCTCGGTGACCCATCATAGCCTATGGTGTGGGCCAGGCCATCCCTCTACTCCTACACAATGTCCGATGGCGGCAGCTCCATCGGCCCACCCTGCACCCGAACAAGTCAACCCTCGTACTCCCCTCCGCGTGCGTCTTCCCCCGCTCTAGTTCGTTCTGTCCGAGGTCTTTGCGTCGTCCTCTGCCTTGGTGCTCTCGCCGCGGCACCACCATGTGTTGTTCCCAACATGGTCAGCAAAACAAGAGGAATAGGGAGACGATAGTTCGTCAAGAGGCTGACAGTCCCGGGCCCACCAGGTCCATGGCCTAGGTTTTGTTGTTTAACATGCACAACCCACAACATGTTTCAACTTTTTTTGGATCCAGCAGGTATCAAGCGGCCGTTGGGCCTCCAAGCCTAGCTTGTCTATAACATCAGCAGCCCAAGTTATGTTTGTTTTTTCAAGACGTCGCACAACTCAGTTCTATTTTTCTGTAAGAATGCAAAACTGAACCTATGTTTTCCCTTCTATAATAGTGTGTGTGTGTGTGTGTGTGTGTGTGTGTGTGTGTATGTATATCTTATTTTATTACATATATATAATACAAACAACATAAGGTTCCGTTAAACCCGTCGTTCGTCCAACCATTTTATAGACCTTCCCACTTAGTTTATTTTTCGTTTTCATTAATCCTATATCTGAATTTTCTCCCATTTTATATTTTGATATAATCTGAGTTTTCTCCATGTACTTTTCCCTAGAACCAACTCAGCTTTCCCACGTCTATCCTAAAAAAAATACCCCACGCCCTATTAACTCATCAAATTAAAATGATATTTTATTTCGTCAATCAAAAGTTCTTACAAAATAATAATAATATTGTTTATATATAACTTGGCAAATTAACTCCTGGTGATTGCGTACATAAGCTTGCAAAGATTTCACTAACCAATGCAGTAATAGACGTGCAATCATGTGTTTATGTTTTTATAACATTTCTCCATCCAGCCCAACATGATATTTTCACTCAGCCCAGCAAGTCCGCGGATTTAGAGAAAAATGCAAAAGGGCTTTAAATTCTACCATAATATATAAATGGGTTGCAGAGGCGCTACATCATTGTTTCACCCAGCCCACCAAATGGACTAAAAAAACAAATGGACTGGCTGACATGTGGGCCAGTAGGTCGAAGCCAAAGCACTTTCGCAAAAAATAAAAATACAAAGGTCCAAGCCTAAGCAAGGTGTTGGATTCACATCCAACGGCCGACATTCTTCTTCAATCTCTCGTCTTATTCCCCCAGCACTGCCGGGACCACCTGCTCCAGCTTTCGGCATCCAGCAGGGCTGTTTTGCGTGCCTCATAGCGAAACGCTACCCCACCGACAGCCAGGCCATCCCTCGACTCCTCCGCACCTCCTGTTATTCTCTGCCGAGTGTAGGCCTAACCCGCACCCGAAGCAGTCAAGTTTCCCACTCCTCTCCGTGTGCGACTCCACTACCGCGTCATCCCCATCTCCGGGGCGTCCTAGTCTGGGGCCTCGCTGTTGTCCATCGGCTTGGTGTGCTCTGCATGATGTGGTCAACGTGGTCAACAAGCGAGAGTCATCAGAAGATGAGTGTACTTGGAGAGGCTGACAGTGGGGACACACCATGCCCATGGACGCATGCATGCGACTGCATTGTTTTACCCTAAAAGCAATGTTTTCTCCCACTGACAGCTGGGACCCACCAGCTACATCTTCGCATGCAAGGAAGTGCGTCCTTATTAGAGGCAAAAAAATGATTCTCCCCCAGACAGCTAGGACCCATGTCGGTGTCAAAACCGGTGGATCTCGGGTAGGGAGTCCCGAACTGTGTGTCTAGGCGGATGGTAACAGGAAACAAGGGACACGATGTTTTTACCCAGGTTCGGGCCCTCTCGGTGTAGGTAAAACCCTACTCCTGCTTGATTAATATTGATGATATGGGTAGTACAAGAGTAGATCTACCACGAGATCAGAGAGGCTAAACCCTAGAAGCTAGCCTATGGTATGATTGTTGTTCGTCCTACGGACGAAAACTCCGGTTTATATAGACACCGGAGAGGGCTAGGGTTACACAGAGTCAGTTACAATGGTAGGATATCTACATATCCGGATTGCCAAGCTTGCCTTCCACGCCAAGGAAAGTCCCATCCGGACACGGGACAGAGTCTTCAATCTTGTATCTTCATAGTCCAGGAGTCCGGCCAAACATGATAGTTCGGCTAACCGGACACCCCCTAGTCCAGGACTCCCTCAGTAGCCCCTGAACCAGGCTTCAATGACGACGAGTCCGGTGCGTATATTGTCTTCGGCATTGCAAGGCGGGTTCCTCCTCCGAATACTTCATAGAAGGTTTTGAACACCAGGATAGTGTCCGGCTTTGCAAAATAAGTTCCACATACCACCGTAGAGAGAATAACATTTACACAAGTTCAATCTGCTGACGTATTCCGTCGCGTGACATCACACCATGGCCAAGCCCTTATTCGAATCGTTTTTACTGTTCCACCTCAGCGCGTTTAGCGAAGAGGTTTCCTTGGCACATCTTCTCGAAGCAGAGATCGTGTCCCCTTATTCCGGGATTCTCATCAATACGGGCATGGGTAACCCAACCGCGCCATTCATTACAGCGCTTGGGAGATAAGCGAGTTTTACGAGGCTGGTGGGGACGCATAGTTTTGTCCGTCCATATAAGGGGATAAGGATCCACCTTTTTACCTATGCCTTCTTCCTCCTTTGCTTATCCATTTCCGCGCACTCGAGCTCCAGCGCCCAAGTCCGCACATCTCGCCTCAACCTTCCCCAGCCATGTCCGGAGCGGGAGGCAAGTGGATGGCCTCCTCCGTCACGGAGGGGCACATCAAGAGGCTGCGAAAGGCCGGATACTTGTCCAGCGACATCGCGCATCGGCTCCCCGACAAGGGACAACTCATCCCCACCCCCGGGCCCCATGAGAGGGTGGTGTTCCTCACCCACTTCCTCCGTGGACTAGGTTTTCCACTTCACCCATTTTTCTGAGGGCTCATGTTCTACTATGGCCTGGATTTCCATGATCTGGCCCCGAATTTCATCCTCAACATATCGGCATTCATCGTCGTGTGCGAGGCCTTCCTCTGCATCCAGCGCCACTTCGGCTTATGGCTGAAGACCTTTAATGTCAAGCCGAAGGTAGTGGGCGGCCGCCAAGCGGAGTGCGGAGGTGCCATGGTGGGCAAGATGCCCAACGTCCTATGGCTCGAGGGCTCCTTTGTGGAGACCATAAAGGGGTGGCAATCGGGATGGTTCTACATCACCGAGCTGCGTGACCCTGAATGGGCAGCGGCCCCCGAATTCAGATCTGGCATCCCCACACGGCTCACCTCCTGGAAAGAGAAGGGCCTATCATGGGGCGATTCGGAGGAGCTGACCGGACTCCAATCCTGCGTCCAAACCTTGGTGAACAAGAAGCTCAAGCTTGTCAACATAGTCCAGGTCATGCTCATCCACCGGATCCTCCTGTGCCAGAAACGGGCCTTTAATTTGTGGGAGTTTGATCCGGCACAACACCAAAACTTAAGCAGGCTCTTCGACACTATGTACGAAGATGCCTGGAAGGTGCTTTTCAAGGGCGCCGAGGCTCCCGCATCTGCTACCGAAGATCGCGGATTCAGCTCACAGCGTCAAGCCGGCGAGGTAAGCTATTTTACCCTTTACAGGATGCTTATTTTCCATAGTTTGACTCTATGCGGGATCTAAACTCCCTTTACCTTTGACAGGCCTGGCAAAAGACGTCCGGGCAGGTTAACTGTCCGGATCCCTTGCCAGAAGACCCAGCGGATGCCAAATTAACGGGGCTGCTGGCTCTGGCGCCTTACGTGGTGCCGGAGAAGAAGGCCAAGAAGAAGGCCACGGGAACTTGGAGGAGTTCCCGGCGCCAGGTGTTATCGGACTCATCGTCCGATGACTTCGAGGCGGACTCCTCCCGCGAAGACGAGGAGGAGAAAAAAGAGGCCTCTCCCCCAGCAGGGGGAGAGAAGAAAAGGAAGGCTTCCCCAACGGGGGAGGCCGAAGGGTCCAAGAAGGGAAGGACCCTCCCCCCGGACTACTCCACCAACGCCGATGACGATGAAGAGGAGTGGCCACCAAGGACTAAGCCCCTGGCGACTTTGTAAGTGTCTGGATACCAGAATAACTCATGGTGTTTCATTTGTTGCATAGAATCTCTTAACGCCGAATATAACCCTGCAGCCCGCCCAAGGACGGGCTCAACACTTCAACGAGCGGCTCCCTGACGCCATCGGACGTGGATAGCACTTCACGTCCAGCCGTCTCCTCTCCTCGCGTTGCAGATGACGCCGAGGTGGGGTCCCAAAAGGGGCCCAGCCAGGAGGAGGAGGTTCCAGAGGTGCCGTAGGGCAACCTCCCGGACTTTGGGCACAAGGGGGATCAACCCCTAAAGGGTTCTGAGTTCGGCCCTGGGCCGGACTCCGCACCGGAACCTTTAGTGGTTCCGGAGTCCGGCAGGCGGCCCCTTCGTAAGAAGGGCGAGACTGCTACGCCGGTGACCTCCGTCCAACCGGAGGCGCCGGATAATTTGCTGGAGGCGCTTAACAGCGCCTCCATCGACAAGGAGCACCGCACTGTTATGAGTGCGGTGATCCAAAAAGTTCAGTCCGCCAAAGGCGGGCTGACTGAAGCCTGTACCAGCCTTCTAACAGGCTTTGAGGTAAGTTTTTAAGATATGTAAGAATATTACCGCATAGACAGTAGCCCCTGATGCTCAGTTTGGTGTTCGAAAAGAAAAGCCGAACTGAGGATCTAAAAAGATATACACAGGAGTCTAACATAAGCATGTCAATATGGGAATGCAGGCTGCGCTGCTGACCTCTGCCGCACTGACTGCGGAGGTCAATGCATTGAAGCAGAGCCTTGAGCGGTCCGAGAACGAGCTCGGCCGTGCCAAGAAGTAGCTCGAGGACAAGGAAGGTAAGTAATACCTTATCAAAGTAATACCTTATAGAAAGGATTTGGTTGCAAAAAATGACAGGAATAACGTGAGTATTGCAGGGGCCACGAACGAGGTGGCGACCCTGAAGGAAGCGGTGTCCAAGGCCGAAAGCAATGCAGCCGCGGAATGCACCGAGCGAGAGAAGCAGGAGGCACGAGTGGCGAAGGTGCGGCAAGATCTCCAGGCTCTCATGGGAAAACACGAGAGTTTGGAGCGTGACTCGAAGACTCGAGAGTCTGAGCTCGCCTCGGCTCTTGAGAGTGCCAAAGCCGGTAAGGCCGAAGCCCAAAAAGCCCTCCAGGAAATTGAGGCAATAAAGAAGATAGCGGCGGGTAAGGCATTCTTCATGCAAAGCAAGCACGTGAAAGTGAATTACTTGTTACTTACCCGAATCCGGAGCTCTCCAGGAGCATTCGCAGATCTGCCCCGCAGTGTGTCCGATGCTGCCGCATTCTACCGGGCCGAGGAAGGGAGCTCGACGGAGAAGGTATTCTGTTCTCAGTATGCTGAGGCCAGACACCCGGTGCCCTTGAGCGACCAGCTGAAGCAGCTGGTTGAGCTCCATAAGGTGGTGGAACAGGCCATGAAGGGCCTCATAGCTCGGCTATGGCCGAAGGAGGCCATGCCTGGGAGCTACTTCAGGCTGGTGCGGCGGCTAGTGGACGCCTGTCCATGGATTGAAGTCATCAAGCGCTCCGTCTGCATCGAAGGTGCCCGTAGGGCCCTTGCCCGTGCTAAAGTGCACTGGGGCAAGATGGACGCTGAGAAGGTTGTGGCGGACGCTCCACCGCCGGGCAGGGAGTATCGCAGGCCCGAGATGTATTATGAGAACGTCCTGAAGGGTGCCCGCCTTATAGCGGGTGAATGCTCCAAAGATGTGATTTTTGAGTAAACTCGCATTTGTTATCCTGTACGCTTGAAAACTTGTTCATATGCGCTAAGCAATGCTTGTTAATTTAAAATATTACCTTCTGTGCGGGCGTTTATCAAATTTGAGAGATGGCAAGTCGTTGGCTTCAGCCCCCATGCCACGAGTGCTGGGGTGTTCGGGATAAACTTGAGCGCTCTTGTTCCCATTTTTGGGTCCTTCAAGGGAGGCGCTCAACACAACGAACGAGGCAACCGGACTTATAATGCTTGAACACTCCCACTTAGCCATAGAATTCTATAATTTTAAATCTCGGCGAAGCCCCTAGTGTTCGGAAGACCGAATTCGGGGCGCAATACATGCCTGGGCCGAACGAAGCCGACTCCTCACTCTAAGCGGCATAAGTCTTTAGGGACTCGAAAAAACCTCTCGAACAGCGACCGGCTCTCGCCCTATCATGACGGTCAGTTTTAGCTTTCTCCACTGAGGTGCTCAACCCAGCTCAACTGGGGCACAATCGCAGTGGTTCTCCTAGCGCTACCTTAGCCGATATAACGGAACGTAAGGTACCAAAACATGGGAGCCGGGCAAAACCAACTATTGACCCAAGACATGATTCGGAGCCGATGCATATAATGCTATAAGTTCGGGGTGCCGCACTTGTGAAAGTGTTTGGACTTATCACACCATATTTTGGGGAACTTAAGCCCCTGGTGTATTTGGCCGTACCAAAGCGTACGGGTGCAACATGTCATAGGTGAACATGTATAGACAAAAAAGGAATGCAATAATAGGCAAAAAGTGATGCATTGTTTATTCAAAACATACTACAATGAAAGCAGAACGATACAAATAGTGCGATAAGCAAGGGATGGGACTATTTAGCATGTCCCCCTCCAGGGGTAGGCTTCGGGATGGTATGTAAAACAGGTATACTCCTCGTAATAGAGACCACCTGGATACTCGACGTAGCTTTTCTGCTTCCCTGGCTGTTGCATCGTGAGTTCGGCAATTCTACTGCCGGACAGGGCTTCTGGAAAACAGAGTCCTGCGAATAAGAGAAAAAGAATGACACAATTGGGAGCCCTTGGTGCGGTTGAGCCGCTCTCCGGGCATGCCGTGGTCGTGCCCCTACCCCTATGCCCATGGTATCTCTAGAGCGTAGTTATGTATGCGTGGTACTGGTCTCGCGATTTCGCGAGGGCTGGGGTTGGGGCCGCATTGCTACGCGTGCTCGGAACGTGCCATGCGGTCTTGTTGTAGGTTACTCCCAGCACGCTTGACGGTGTCCGGCCGCTTAACAGCCGGACTTGAGAATTGCCTTAAGAGGCTGCTTTGTACTTCTGCCACGAGAACCGCTGTATGCTCCTCCGTTCAGAGAGAGCGTTTGGTGTTTCCATTGACCGTATCCTCGAGGTCCTGGCATCTTGAGCTTGAGGTATGCGTAGTGCGGTACCGCATTGAACTTTGCAAATGCGGTTTGTCCGAGCAGTGCATGATAGCCGCTGCGGAACGGGACTATGTTGAAGATTAACTCCTCGCTTTGGAAGTTATCCGGGGATCCGAAGACCACTTCAAGTGTAACTGAGCCTGTACAGTTGGCCTCTACACCTGGTATGACGCCTTTGAAGGTCGTCTTTGTGGGTTTAATCCTTGAGGGATCTATGTCCATCTTGCGCACTGTATCCTGATAAAGCAGGTTCAGGCTGATGTCGCCATCCATCATGACTCTAGTGAGGTGAAATCCGTCGACGATTGGGTCTAGAACCAATGCGGTGAATCCGCCATGGCGGATGCTAGTGGGGTGGTCCCTTCAATCAAAAGTGATCGGGCAGGAGGACCACAAATTGAACTTTGGGGCGACTGGCTGCATCGCATATACGTCCCTGAGTGCACGCTTCCGCTCCCTTTTGGGTATGTGGGTTGCGTATATCATGTTCACCGTCCGCACTTGTGGGGGGAAACCCTTCTGTCCTCTATTGTTCGGCGGCCGGGTCTCCTCCTAGTCATCGCTATGCAGCCCCTTGTCATTGTTTTTGGCAGTTAACTTGCCTGCCTGCTTGAACACCCAACAATCCCTGTTGGTGTGATTGGCTGGCTTTTCGGGGGTGCCATGTATCTGGCATGAGCAATCGAGTATTCGGTCCAAATTGGACGGGCCCGGAGTATTTCTTTTGAATGGCTTTTTCCGCCGTATTTAGAGCCTCTGAATCGGGCATTGACTGTCGTATCCTCAGTATTGTTGCCATTAATGCGGCGCTTGTGCTTGTTGCAACGCGACCTGCCGTTGGTGTCCTTGGTATCCGAATTACTAGGGCTCTTGGTCAGGTTGTTACTGCGAGCTAGCCAGCTGTCCTCTCCCGCGCAGAAGCGGGTCATGAGTGATGTGAGGGCTGCCATGGATTTCGGCTTTTCCTATCCTAGGTGCCGGGCAAGCCACTCATCGCGGATGTTATGTTTGAAGGCTGCAAGGGCCTCTGCATCCGGACAGTCGACGATTTGATTTTTCTTGGTTAAGAACTGTGTCCAGAATTGTCTGGCCGATTCATCTGGCTGCTGAATCATGTGGCTTAGGTCATCAGCGTCTGGTGATCGCACATATGTGCCCTGGAAGTTACCAAGGAATGCGGCTTCCAGGTCTTCCCAACAACCAATTGATTCTGCTGGCAAGCTATTGAGCCAATGCCGAGCTGGTCCTTTAAGCTTGAGTGGGAGGTATTTGATGGTGTGTAGATCATCACAGCAGGCCATGTGGATGTGAAGGAGATAGTCCTTGATCCAAACCGCAGGATCTGTTGTGCTGTCGTATGATTCAATGTTTACGGGTTTGAAACCCTCGGGGATTTGATGATCTATTACCTCGTCTGTGAAGCATAGTGGGTGTGCGGCGCCTCTATATTGGGCTATATCACGACGCAACTCAAATGAGCTTTGTCTGCCGTGTTCGGCCCGGTCGGAATTGTTGTATCCGGCGTGACGGTTATCATCACGTATCGTGGGGCGCCCACGCGATCCGTAGATCGATCTTGTTTGCCTTGCCTTGTCCTCGAGTATATCCCGCAGGTCTGGCGCATTTTCCCGTGCCTTGGTATTTTTTGAGCGGCGCCGGGGTGCGGCTTGAGTGTAGGGCCGATAGGCCTCTCTGTCGCGGCCACGAGGTGGCCGGTCGGCCATATTATGCGCTGGTGATGTAGGTTTAGGTGCTTCCTCCTCTAATCGGGGTAGCAGCCTGCGTTTTGGGTAGCTCTTGGAGGGGCGTTCGAGTTCATACTCTTCGGCCGCAAGGACTTTAGTCCATCTGTCGGCTAGCAAGTCTTGGTCAGCTCTAAGCTGTTGCTGCTTTTTCTCGAGGCTGCTTGCCGTGGCCATAAGCCTGCGTTTGAAACGCTCCTGTTCGACGGGATCCTCAGGCATGACAAATTCGTCGTCGTCGAGGCTTGCCTCGTCTTCGGAGGGAGGCATATAATTTTCGTCCTCTACCTCTCTGTCTGCCGCTCTCTCATGAGGGCTGGCTTCTCCACCCTCCTGCGCTGAATCCTACTGGAGGGGGTTGTCTTCGGCACTGTCCGGGGTGTTATTGTCTCTGGTGCCGGATCTCCATTTTTGCTATGGCGGGATTTAGAGCGGTGCCGCTGACGCCGGCGCTTAGGCTATTTCTTGGAGGGGTCGTCCTCCGTTGTTCCATCGCCATTCCCATCCTTTGGGATGTCCACCATGTAAATGTCGTATGACGAGGTGGCCTTCCAGTGCCTTGTAGGCGCTGGTTCTTGGTTGTCTCCTACATTGTCGTCCATACCGTTGATGTCTTTGGAGTCGAAGTCTAGCATGTTGGTTAAGTCATCGATAGTGGCTACGAAGTGGGTGCTGGGTGGGCTTTGAATTTCTTCGTCGTCTGCATCCCAACCGTCCTGACCATAGTCCGGCCAGGGCTCTCCTGATAAAGAGAGAGACTTTAGTGAATTCAGGATGTCTCCAAAGGGCGAGTGCTGAAAGATGTACGCAGCGGTGAACTCCATGATCGGTGCCCAATCGGATTTTATTGGCAGGGGCGCGGAAGGTTCGGAGTCCGGAGAGGAGTCCGGCAGCTTGGAGTCACGAGCTTCAAAAAGGACAAGGTTGGTGTATTCGGCTCTATCGCCTTGGAGGCAGCAGCCCCCGAGGCGGTGTCCAGCCACCCGTCCTCGATAGGCGCAATCAGCTCTGAGCTAAGGGTCGGAGCGGACACTTGTGCGGCCTCTAGGGCACTGTCCGGTAGCAGAGCTAGATCATGCCCGTCGTGACAGTGCGGTGCACTTGGCTGTGGCTCGAACCCGTTGAAGATCAAGTCTCCGCGAACGTCAGCCGTATAGTTCAAACTTCCAAATCTGACCTGATGGCCAGGGGCATAGCTTTCAATCTGCTACACATGGCCAAGCGAGTTGGTCCGCAGTGCAAAGCCGCCGAATACGAAGATCTGTCCGGGGAGAAAAGTCTCACCCTGGACCGCGTCGTTGTTGATGATCGAAGGAGCCATCGGGCCTAAAGGCGACGACATAGAGGAACTCTCAATGAAAGCATCAATGTCGGTGTCAAAACCGGCGGATCTCGGGTAGGGGGTCCCGAACTGTGCGTCTAGGCGGATGGTAACAGGAGACAAGGGACACGATGTTTTTACCCAGGTTCAGGCCCTCTCGATGGAGGTAAAACCCTACTCCTTCTTGATTAATATTGATGATATGGGTAGTACAAGAGTAGATCTACCACGAGATCAGAGAGGCTAAACCCTAGAAGCTAGCCTATGGTATGATTGTTGTTCGTCCTACAGACTAAAACCCTCCGGTTTATATAGACACCGGAGAGGGCTAGGGTTACACAGAGTCGGTTACAATGGTAGGAGATCTACATATCTGTATTGCCAAGCTTGCCTTCCACGCCAAGGGAAGTCCCATCCGGACACGGGATGGAGTCTTCAATCTTGTATCTTCATAGTCCAGGAGTCCGGCCAAAGATGATAGTTCGACTATCCGGACACCCCCTAGTCCAGGACTCCCTCAACACACTAGCTATATCTTCGCACGCAAGGAAGTGCATCCTTATCCTCCCTGACAGCTAGGACCCACCCGGTCAAAGCGTACTTAGCGTTGTCTATGTACATACCTGTTGATCGGTCTGTCTGCCATGATGAACCGTGCCGAGTAAGGAATTGTAGCAGTTCAGGCAGCCCAGTCCAAACCCTGTACACGTACGTATAGCCAGGGTGCAAGAAAGTAAATACGACTACGTATGTACATACGGGCGGGGTCCCGAACGCGTACTCACGCATACTTACGGCCAGGGCTCATGTACATGGAGAGGCCACAGATGACAGCAACGGCGTCCTATTCATCGAAAGCCAAGCTAGGTCGGAACGGAGAAACTGCGTCGTTTCAATGGGGAGGCAACGGAATGCGTCATGTTCATCGGGAGGCAACGGAATACGTCGTGTTCATCGAGAGCCAACCGGCTAGGAGGGAACAGCCCAAACATGGTCTGGGTGCCGCAGAACGGAGGAAATGGACCTTCTGGGCCCGCGTACGGTCGAAATGGGGTCCTGTTGATCGAGAAGGGTCTGGCATACCGCAAAACAGAGAAAATGGACTTGTGTTCCACCACGTACGGTCGAAACAGGGTCCCGTTGATCAGGAGGGGTGTGGCGTACCGCAAAACGGAGGAAACAGACTTGTGTTGGAGTGCTACGGTGGAAATGGGGGTCCTGTTCATCGAGAGGGGTGTGGCGTACCGCAAAACGGGACTCCACGGGCTACTATTCATCTCCACCGTCGACCTCCTCCAGTCTCCACGGGCTATTGTTCATCCACCGTCGACCTCCTCCAATCTCCACCTATGACTATTCATCCACGGGCTCATGTTCATCCAGCCTGCACCGCTCCTCAACCGGCTACTGTTCAACCAGCCCTCTCCACGGGGTCCTGTTCAACCACCCCTTCACGGGCTATTGTTCATCCGGCCCTCCATCGGCTATTGTTCAACCAGCCCTCCACAGGGTCATCCTGTTCATCCAGCCCCAACCGACTCGTCCTGTTCATGCAGCCCCAACCAACTCGATCGGGGTCCTGTTCACAACGACCTCTACACCCCCACCGGGAACTGTTCATCCAACCCCCAACAACGCTCAATGTTCATTAAGAGGCAGCATGTTCGATTGGCTTCAGTTGGCAGCAGTAGTGAAAGAATCACTCGATCGTGTTCAGTTAACAGCAAGGGATCGATCGGGGTTCAGTAACGTAGCTAGTGCAATCGCTCAGGTTCAGTAGGCGAACGCCTCGCTCGGGTTTAGTTAGAGCCCAATGCCTCGCACCCATGCGCGTACATGTATGAGAGAAACGGGCAATCCCTCCGTGCATCGCTCGACCCTGACCACTCACCATAACCGGGAACTCCCCGAAATTTTCCTCGCCCTCGCTTCAACCACGATCTTTTTCGGTCATGGATGGCCCAAAGAATATCATGCAGGTCCGTCTCCAGCCCGCCCAGGATGGAAAGCCCATTTTCTGTCATGAACTTGATCGATTGCTTTTTTTTTGAGAGAAGCCACTAATGAAACCTACGGCCCCCGGGTCTCTTCTTTAATATATTTTCCTTTGCGATCTATTTTATTTGCCTTTTATTTTCAGATCTATTAAACCAAAAATACAAAAATATCTTGCTGCACTTTATTTTATTTGGCGGTCGATCTATCAATATTTACAACTCTCTCACATTCGTTTGCCAATTTCTGGCGTTGTTGCCCGAAAGGGATTGACAACCCCTTTAATACGTTGGGTTGCGAACATTTGTTATTTATGTGCAGGTGTTGTTTACGTAGTGTTGCTTGGTTCTCCTACTGGTTCGATAACCTTGGTCTCATCACTGAGGGAAATACCTACCATCGTTGTGCTGCATCATCCCTTCCTCTTTGGGGAAATACCGACGTAGTCTAGCAGACATCAGGATCTCACGGGCATAGAAGGTTGCGGCGGTCGAAAAGTGTTTTCGTGGATTCTTCTTGTGGTTCTGGAATATATGTGAATATATAGGAGGAAGAGCTAGGTAAGGAAGTCACCGACGGGCCCACAAGGTAGGCCCCCCCTAGGGTGCGCCCTCCACCCTTGCCGCCGCCTCGTGGCAATTTTGACTTGCACTCCAAGTCCCCTGGGTCTCTTCTGGTCCCAGAAAAATCATCATGAAGTTTTATTCTGTTTGGACTCTGTTTAGTATTACTTTTCTGGGAAGCTCAAAAACAAGGAAAAACAGAAAGTGGCACTGGGCTCTAGGTTAATAGGTTAGTCCATAAAATAATATAAAATAGCATATTAATGCATATTATAATATAATAGCATGGAACAATCAAAAATTATAGATACGTTGGAGACGTATCAAGCATCCCAAGCTTAATTCCTGCTCGTCCTAGAGTAGGTAAATGATAAAAACAGAATTTTTGATGTCGAATGCTATCTAACATATTTATCCATGTAATTTTATTTATTGTAGCATGAATGTTCAGATCCATAAGATTCAAAACAAAAGTTTAATATTGACATAAAAACAATAATACTTCAAGCATACTGATACGTCTCCAACGTATCTATAATTTTTGATTGCTCCATGCTACTTTATCTACTGTTTTAGGCAATATTGGGCTTTATTATCCACTTTTATATTATTTTTGGAACTAACCTATTAACCGGAGGCCCAGCCCAGATTTGCTGTTTTATGCCTATTTCAGTGTTTCGAGGAAATGGAATATCAGACGGAGTCAAAACGGAACGAAATCAACTAGAGAAGTTATTTTTGGAAGGAAAGCAACCTCATAGACTTGGAGTGCACGTCAGGGGAGTCCCGGGCTGCCCGCGAGGGTGGGGGGCGCGCCCACCCCCCTGGGCGCGCCCCCCTGCCTCGTGAGCACCCTGGAGGTCCACCGACGTACCGCTTGCACCCATATATACCTACGTACCCTAAAACTGCCAGAACAGAAGATAGATCGGGAGTTCCGCCGCCGCGAGCCTCTGTAGCCACCAAAAACCTCCCGGAAGCCCGTTCTGACGCCCTGCCGGAGGGGGATCCCATCACTGGTGGCCATCTTCATCATCCCGGCGCTATCCATGACGAGGAGGGAGTAGTTCACCCTCGGGGCTGAGGGTATGTACCAGTAGCTATGTGTTTGATCTCTTTCTCGTGTTCTCTCTCGTGTTCCTCTATGGCACGATCTTGATGTATCCCGAGCTTTGCTATTGTAGTTGGATCTTATGATGTTTCTCCCCCTCTACTCTCTTGTGATGAATTGAGTTTCCCCTTTGAAGTTATCTTATCGGATTGAGTTTTTATGAGAACACTTGATGTATGTCTTGCCGTGATTATCTATGGTGACAATGGGATATCATGTGCCACTTGATGTATGTTTTGGTGATCAACTTGCGGGTTTCGTGACATTGGGAACCTATGCATAGGGGTTGGCACACGTTCTTGACTCTCTGGTAGAAACTTTGGGGCACTCTTTGAAGTACTTTTATGTTGGTTGGATGAATTTGAGATTGTGTGATGCATATCGTATAATCATGCCCACGGATACTTGAGGTGACAATGGAGTATCTAGGTGACATTAGGGTTTTGGTTGATTTGTGTCTTAAGGTGTTATTCTAGTACGAACTCTTTTATAGATTGATCCGAAAGAATAACTTTGAGGTGGTTTCGTACCCTACCATAATCTCTATGTTTGTTCTCCGCTATTAGTGGCTTTGGAGTGACTCTTTGTTGCATGTTGAGGGCTTGTTATATTATCTATCTATGTTATTATTGTTGAGAGAACTTGCACTAGTGAAAGTATGAACCCTAGGCCTTGTTTCCTATCATTGCAATACCGTTTACGCTCACTTTTATCATTAGTTACCTTGCTGTTTTTATTATTTCAGATTACAAAAACCTATATCTACTATCTATTTTGCACTTGTATCACCATCTCTTCGCCGAACTAGTGCGCCTATACAATTTACCATTGTATTAGGTGTGTTGGGGACACAAGAGACTCTTTGTTATTTGGTTGCAGGGTTGCTTGAGAGAGACCATCTTCATCCTACGCCTCCTACAGATTGATAAACCTTAGGTCATCCACTTGAGGGAAATTTTCTACTGTCCTACAAACCCTGTGCACTTGCAGGCCCAACAACGTCTACAAGAAGAAGGTTGTGTAGTAGACATCAAGCTCTTTTCTGGCGCCGTTGCCGGGGAGGTTAGTGCTTGAAGGTATATCTTTAGATCTTGCAATCGAATCTTTTTGTTTCTTGTTTTAGCACTAGTCTAGTTTATAAAAGAAAATTACAAAAAAATGGAGTTATGTTTGTCTCATACGCTTCACCTTTTTAATATCTTTCGTGAGTATGATGGAAAGGATAATTGTGCTTGAGTGCTAGAAGAAGAAATCTCTAAATTGTTTGCCACTAAATCTTTGAATGATGAGCATGATTGCAATGTTGTTAGTACGAATTCTTTGAATATCCATGATGCTAATGATGATTGCACTAGTTATGATGAAAATATCTCTTATGAGCATGTCAACTTTTGTGGAGTGCACATTTGCATGAACACACCAAATAGAGAAGATATTTATTGCAAGAGGCATAAGTACTTAGAAACCAAATTGTTGCAAGAAGAGCTAGATGAATGTGCTAAAAGATTCAATATTTTCCGCGCTCCTTGTGAACTTTGCAATGAACATGGTCATTTAAAGCTCCAATGCTATTTGTTTCATGATCAAGTCGTGTCAAAATATTGTGATAATTTTATTACCCTTGAGCATCATAAAGAGCTTAGCCTTCTTTTGGGTTATGAAGAAATAAAATGTATAACTGAGGGTATTCCCAATTTTAATCTTGATAGATTTCTTGATTTTGATCTAGAGAAGATTTATATGTATTGTGCGGTGAATTGCATTGAAAATCCTTATATTGCCAATTACCTAAAGAAAAGAAAGAAAATGGAAGATGATGAGAATACTAATAAAAGGGAAGAGGCTTCCCAATCTCCTCCTATTATTTCTTATGATGAATCAGGTAACGAGGAGGAGCTTTCTATTCAACCAATCTCATCAATAAGGAGCTCAAAGAGGAAGGTTGAACCTACACATAATGTGAAGAAGAAAAAGAAAAGAAGGAGCAACAAAGGTAAAAAGGTATCCCTCCCAAATGATGTTGCTACTACTACTACTACTACTTGTGTTGATGATAATTGCTATACCGTTGGTGCTATCAATATTTTTAATGATGAGAGTAATTATGCTTATGATATGAAAGGGCCCAAGCTTGGGGAAGCTATGTTTAATGAGGATGAAATATTTGAGAATATATTTGCTGGAATTAATGATTGTCCCAAGCTTGGGGATGCTATGTTTAATAATGATGATATTTTTAGCCTCTCAAGTTTTGATATGCAAAGTAGTTATGATGATAGCATGCCTTCTACCTATGATGATTATATTTATGAAAGTGGGTTTGGAAGAGTGTCAACTTTAGGAAGTAGTGATCCCACAATATTGGAGGATGTTGAATCTTATAATATTTATGAAAGTGGATTTGGAAGAGTGTCAACTTTATTTAGTGATTCCACTATCTTGGGAGAGGTTTCAATCGATTATGATGAGAACGAAGTTGCTACTTATGATGATTATTGTGATGAAACTTATGCTATAAAAAGTAGTGATGATTATATTTACAAATCTTGTCATGATTATGATTACCCTTTTTCTGAACATTACTCTTTTAATGTGGAAACAATTTTTAGTGTTCAAGTCTCTTATGATACTCCCACTATTATTCATGAGAAGAATTTTGCTTATGTGGAGAGTAATAAAAATTCTATGCTTGTAGATCATGAAAAGAATGCTTTAGGTGCTGGTTATATTGTTGCATTCATTCATGATGCTACTGAAAATTATTATGAGGGAGGAATATATGCTTGTAGGACTTGCAATAATATCAAGTTTCCTCTCTATGTGCTTAAATTCTTGAAGCTATGCTTGTGTTACCTTCCTATGCTTGTTGATTATTGTTCCCATAAGTTGTTTGCTCACAAAATCCCTATGCATAGGAAGTGGGTTAGACTTAAATGTGCTAGTCATATGCTTCATGATGCTCCCGTTATGTTTCAATTCTTATCTTTTATGTGAGCATCATTGTCATCATCATGCCTAGCTAGAAAGGCATTAAAGAAAAGCGCTTGTTGGGAGACAACCCAATACTTATCCTTACTATTTTTGTGTGTTCACATGATTATTATACTGTAGTAATCATGTTTTATAGCTTTTGTCTCAATAAAGTGCCAAGTAAGACCTTTAGGATGGCTTACGGTGATAGTTGTGTTGATCCTGCTGAAAATCAGAAACTTTTGCACCCAGTAAATTAGTTTTATTAATTCACAGAAACGTGCTATCGATCTGATTATTTTTGATCTGGATTTTTAGACGAATTTCTTAGGACTTCCTAATTTAGTAGGATTTTTGGAGTTCCAGAAGTATACGTTTGATACAGATTACTACAGACTGTTCTGTTTTTGACATATTCTGTTTTCTATGTGTTGTTTGCTTATTTTGATGAATCTATGAGTAGTATCGGAGGGTATGAACCATACATAAGTTTAAGTACAGTAGATATTACACCAATATGAATTTAGAATGAGTTCATTACAGTGCCTAAGTGGTTGTTTTATTTTCTTATACTAACAGAGCTTACGAGTTTTCTGTTGAGTTTTGTGTTGTGGTGTTTTCAAGTTTTGGGTAAAGATTCGATGGACTATGGAATAAGGAGTGGCAAGAGCCTAAGCTTGGGGATGCCCATGTCACCCCAAGATATTCAAGGACAACCAAGAGCCTAAGCTTGGGGATGCCCCAGAAGGCATCCCCTCTTTCGTATTCATTCATCGGTAACTTTACTTGGAGCTATATTTTTATTCACCACATGATATGTGTTTTGCTTGGAGCGTCATTTTCTTTTGTTAGTATTTGCTTGCTGTTATTAGGATAATGTTTTGCACTTTTAGTTTCAATAAAAAAGTCAAGGATAGCTTTTGCCATGCTTATTTTGCTAGTATGCATGTTGCTGTTTGAAAACAGAAAGTTTACCGCTGTTGCAAAAATTCCCTTGAAAAGTAAGAGCATGATATAATGTTGAAAATTTTTGCATAATGAGATCTGATAAATTTACTGCAGTGGGAATTTTAGTTCATAATTTTTGTAGTTAGGGAAGTATTGATACTGCTGCATTCTTTACAGATTGTACTGTTTTGACAGATTGCTGTTATGTTTGCGTTGTTTGCATATGTTTGTTTGTTTAATGATTCTATTTGAATATAGGAGTATTAAATATGCAGAGGCATTTAGTATTCAATGTTGAATAATAATGTTAGTGATTTGTTACAGTAGAAAATGATAAGGTTTTGCATTGGTTTATACTATCCTATCTCACGAGTTCTTGTTGAGTTTGTTGTGAATGAAGCTTTTGATAAAAAGAGAAACCATGATATGAGAGGAATTAAGGAGACACAAAAGCTCAAGCTTGGGGATGCCCAAGGCATCCCAAGATAATATTTCAAGAAGTCTCAAGCATCTAAGCTTGGGGATGCCCCGGTAGGCATCCCACCTTTCTTCTTCAACAACTATCGGTTAGTATCGGTTGAGCCTAAGTTTTTGCTTCTTCACACGAGTTGTGCTATCCTTGCAATGTAGTTTTCTTTAGCTTTGCTTGCTTTTTGAATACAATACCAAGATCTGAAATTATTAAATGGGAGAGTCTTCATATATTTGCATAATTATTCGACTACTCATTGATCTTCACTTATATCTTTTGGAGTAGTTTGTTTTTGCTCTATTACTTCACTTATATCTTTTAGAGCATGGTGGTAGTTTTATTTTGAATAAATAGATGAACTCTCATGCTTCACTTAGATTATTTTGAGAGTCGTTAATAGCATGGTAATTTGCTTAATATTAATATACTTGGTATTCAAGATATGTGAAACTTTCTTCTGAGTGTGTTGAATACTAAGATAAGTTTGATGCTTCATAATTGTTTTGAGATATGGAGGTGATAATATCAAAGTCGTGCTAGTTGAGTAATTGTGAATTTGAGAAATGCTTGTGTCGAAGTTAGCAAGTCCCGTAGCATGCACGTATGGTTAAAGTTGTGTAACAAATTTTAAACATGAAGTGTACCTGGCTTGTGCATCCTTATGAGTGGCGGTCGGGGACGAGCGATGGTCTTTTCCTACCAATCTATCCCCCTAGGAGCATGCGCGTAGTACTTGATTTTTGATGACTTCTAAATTTTTGCAATAAGTATATGAGTTCTTTTGACTAATGTTGAGTCCATGGATTATACGCACTCTCACCTTTCCGCCTTTGCTAGCCTCTTTGGTACCGTGCATTGCCCTTTCTCACCTTGAGAGTTGGTGCAAACTTCGCCGGTGCATCCAAGCCCCGTGATACGATACGCTCTATCACACATAAACCTCCTTATATCTTCCTCAAAACAGCCACCATACCTACCTATCATGGCATTTCCATAGCCATTCCGAGATATATTGCCATGCAACTTCCATCATCATCATCATGACATACATTACTTTTGTCATATTGCCATTGCATGATCATGTAGTTGACATCGTATTTGTGGCAAAGCCACCATGCATTATTTTCATACATGTCACTCTTGATTCATTGCACCATCCCGGTACACCGCCGGAGGCATTCATATAGAGTCATATCTTGTTCTAGTTTCGAGTTGTAATCCTTATGTTGTAATCAATAGATGTGTGATGATCATCATTTAATAGAGCATTGTCCCAAAAAAAAGAAGAAAGGCCAAAGAAAAAAAAGAAGGCCCAAATAAAATAAAAAAATAAATAAAAAGGGGCAATGCTACTATCTCTTTTTCCACACTTGTGCTTCAAAGTAGCACCTTGTTCTTCATATAGTGAGTCTCATATATTGTGCTTCAAAGTAGCACCTTGTTCTTCATGTAGTGAGTCTCATAAAGTTTTCTTTTTATACTAGTGGGAATTTTTCATTATAGAACTTGGCTTGTATATTCCTATGATGGGCTTCCTCAAATGCCCTAGGTCTTCATGAGCAAGCAAGTTGGATGCACACCCACTAGTTTTCTTTTGTTGAGCATTCATAGCTCTAATGCATCCATTGCATGGCAATCCCTACTCATAATGTTGACATCAATTGATGGGCATCTCCATAGCCCGTTGATTAGCCTTGTCAATGTGAGACTTTCTCCTTTTTTGTCTTCTCCACACAATCCCCATCATCATATTCTATTCCACCCGTAGTGCTATATCCATGGCTCACGCTCATGTATTGCGTGAAGGTTGAAAAAGTTTGAGATTATTTAAGTATGAAACAATTGCTTGGCTTGTCATCGGGGGTATAGAAGTTGGGAACATCTTTGTGTGACGAAAATGAAGCATAGCCTAACTATATGATTTTGTAGGGATGAACTTTCTTTTGCCATGTTATTTTGAGAAGACATGATTGCTTTGATTAGTATGCTTGAAGTATTATTATTTTTGTGTCAATATGAACTTTTGTCTTGAATCTTTCGGATCTGAATATTCATATCACAATTAAGAAGATTTACATTGAAATTATGCCAAAGTATCACTCCGCATCAAAAATTCTTTTTTATCATTTACCTACTCGAGGACGAGCAGGAATTAAGCTTGGGGATGCTTGCTACGTCTCCAACGTATCTATAATTTTTGGTTGCTCCATGCTAATTTATCTACTGTTTTAGGCAATATTGGGCTTTATTATCCACTTTTATATTATTTTTGGGACTAACCTATTAACCGAAGGGCCAGCCCAGATTTGCTGTTTTATGCCTATTTCAGTGTTTCGAGGAAAAGGAATATCAGACGGAGTCAAAACGGAACGAAATCAACTGGAGAAGTTATTTTTGGAAGGAAAGCAACCTGATAGACTTGGAGTGCACGTCAGGGGAGTCCCAGGCTGCCCACGAGAGTGGGGGGCGCGCCCACCCCCCTGGGCGCGCCCCCCTGCCTCGTGAGCACCCCGGAGGTCCAGTGACGTACCCCTTGCACCCATATATACCGACGTACCCTAAAACTTCCAGAACAGAAGATAGATCGGGAGTTCTGCCGCCACAAGCCTCTGTAGCCACCAAAAACCTCTCGGGAGCCTGTTCCGGCGCCCTGCCGGAGGGGGATCCCATCACCGGTGGTCATCTTCATCACCCCGGCGCTATTCATGACGAGGAGGGAGTAGTTCACCCTCGGGGCTGAGGGTATGTACCAGTAGCTATGTGTTTGATCTCTCTCTCGTGTTCTCTCTTGTGTTCCTCTATGGCACGATCTTGATGTATCCCGAGCTTTGCTATTGTAGTTGGATCTTATGATGTTTCTCCCCCTCTACTCTCTTGTGATGAATTGAGTTTCCCCTTTGAAGTTATCTTATCGGATTGAGTCTTTTATGAGAACACTTGATGTATGTCTTGCCGTGATTATCTGTGGTGACAATGGGATATCATGTGCCACTTGATGTATGTTTTGGTGATCAACTTGCGGGTTTCGTGACATTGGGAACCTATGCATAGGGGTTGGCACACGTTCTTGACTCTCCGGTAGAAACTTTGGGGCACTCTTTGAAGTACTTTTATATTGGTTGGATAAATTTGAGATTGTGTGATGCATATCGTATAATCATGCCCACGGATACTTGAGGTGACAATGGAGTATCTAGGTGACATTAGGGTTTTGGTTGATTTGTGTCTTAAGGTGTTATTCTAGTACGAACTCTTTTATAGATTGATCCGAAAGAATAACTTTGAGGTGGTTTCGTACCCTACCATAATCTCTACGTTTGCTCTCTGCTATTAGTGGCTTTGGAGTGACTCTTTGTTGCATGTTGATGGCTTGTTATATTATCTATCTATGTTATTATTGTTGAGAGAACTTGCACTAGTGAAAGTATGAACCCTAGGCCTTGTTTCCTATCATTGCAATACCGTTTACACTCACTTTTATCATTAGTTACCTTGCTGTTTTTATTATTTCAGATTACAAAAACCTATATCTACTATCTATTTTGCACTTGTATCACCATCTCTTCGCCGAACTAGTGCGCCTATACAATTTACCATTGTATTGGGTGTGTTGGGGACATATGAGACTCTTTGTTATTTGGTTGCAGGGTTGCTTGAGAGAGACCATCTTCATCCTACGCCTCCTACGGATTGATAAACCTTAGGTCATTCACTTGAGGGAAATTTGCTACTGTCCTACAAACCTGTGCACTTGCAGGCCCAACAACGTCTACAAGAAGAAGGTTGTGTAGTATACATCACATACTAATAAAACAATCATGTCTTCTCAAAATAACATGGCCAAAGAAAGCTATCCCTACAAAATCATATAGTCTGGCTATTCTCCATCTTCATCACACAAAGTATTGAGATCATGCACAACCCCGATGACAAGCCAAGCAATTGTTTCATACTTTTGATGTTCTTAAACCTTTTCAACTTTCACGCAATACATGAGCATGAGCCATGGACATAGCACTATAGGTGGAATAGAATATGGTGGTTGTGGAGAAGACAAAAATAAGGAGATAGTCTCACATCAACCAGGCATATCAACGGGCTATGGAGATGCCCATCAATAGATATCAATGTGAGTGAGTAGGGATTGCCATGCAACGGATGCACTAGAGATATAAGTTTATGAAAGCTCAACAGAAATCTAAGTGGGTGTGCATCCAACTTGCTTGCTCACAAAGACCTAGGGCAATTTGAGGAAGCCCATCATTGGAATGTATAAGCCAAGTTCTATAATGAAAAATTCCCACTAGTATATGAAAGTGAAAAAATAGGAGACTCTCTATCATGAAGAACATGGTGCTACTTTGAAGCACAATTGTCGAAAGGATAGTAACATTGTCCCTTCTCTCTTTTTCTCTCATTTTTTCTTTTATTATTTTTTTATTTTTGGGCTCTTTGGCCTCTCTTTTTTCATTTTTATATGGTCTCTTTCACCTCTTTTTTTATTTTCGTCCGAAGTCTCATCCTGACTTGTGGGGGAATCATAGTCTCCATCATCCTTTCTTCACATGGGACAATGCTCTAATAATGATGATCATCACACTTTTATTTACTTACAACTCAAGAATTACAACTCGATACTTAGAACAAAATATGACTCTATATGAATGCCTCTGGCGGTGTACTAGGATGTGCAAGGACTCAAGAGTGACATGTATAAAAATTATGAAAGGTGGCTTTGCCACAAATACAATGCCAACTACATGATCATTCAAAGCAATATGACAATGATGGTATGTTTTATAATAAACGTAACGGTGGAAGTTGCATGGCAAAATATCTTGAAATGGCTATGGAAATGCCATAATAGGTAGGTATGGTGGATGTTTTGAGGAAGGTAATAGGTGCATGTATGGCACCGGCGAAAGTTGCGCGGTACTAGAGAGGCTAGCAATGGTGAAAGGGTGAGAGTGCGTATAATCCATGGACTCAACATTAGTCATAAAGAACTCACATACTTATTGCAAAAATCTATTAGTCATCGAAACAAAGTAAGCATGCTCCTAGGTGGATAAATTGGTAGGAAAAGACCATCGCTCATCCCCGACCGCCACTCATAAGGAAGACAGTCAATAAATAAATCATGCTCCAACTTCGTTACATAACGGTTCACCATACATGCATGCTACGAGAATCCCAAACTTCAACACAAGTATTTCTACAATCCAAAATTACTCTCTAGCATGACTCAAATATCACCATCTTTATATCCCTAAACAATCATAAGGAATCAAACTCTCATAGTATTCAACACACTTTATATGGAAGTTTTTATTATATCTCTCTTGGATGCCTATTATATTAGGACTGAATTAATAACCAAAGCAAATTACCACATTGTTTAGAGAGACTATCAAAATAATATAAGTAAATCATGAGAGTTCATTAATTTCTACAAAATAAAACCATTGTCGTGCTCTAAAAAGATATAAGTGAAGCACTAGAGCAACATTGCCTAGCTCAAAAGATATAAGTGAAGCACATAGAGTATTCTAATAAATCACAATTCATGTGTGTCCCTCTCAAAAGGTGTGTACATAAAGGATGATTGTGGCAAACTAAAAAGTAAATACTCATATCATACAAGACGCTCCAAGCAAAACACATATCATGTGGTGAATAAAAATATAGCCTCAAGTAAATTTACCGATAGACGAAGACAAAAGAGGGGATGCCATCTGGGGCATCCCCAAGCTTAGGATCTTTGGTTGTCCTTGAATATTACATTAGGGTGCCTTGGGCATCCCCAAGCTTAGGCTATTGCCACTCCTTATTCCATAGTCCATCGAATCTTTACCCAAAACTTGAAAACTTCACAACAGAGAACTCAACAGAAAATCTCACGAGATCCGTTAGTATAAGAAAATAAATCACCACTTTTGATACTGTTGTGAACTCATTTTTTTTATATTGGTGTAATATCTACGTATTCCAACTTTTCCATGGTTCATACCCCCTGATACAACCCATAGACTCACCAAAATAAGCAACAACACATAGAAAACAGAATTTATCAAAAACAGAACATTTTGTAGCAATCTGTAACTCTCGAATACTTCTGTAACTCCAAAAGTTCTGAATAATTAGGACAACCTAGGAAATTCATATACCAATATTGTGCAAAAAGAATCAGATCAAAAGCATGCTTCTGTAAAAAAATGAGAATTATTTTTCTAGGCTCAAAAGTTTCTGTTTTTCAGCAAGATCAAATCAACTATCACCGTAAGCCATCCCAAAGGTCTTACTTGGAAAAACACTAATTAAAACACGAAAACACATCTAACCAGAGGCTAGATGAATTATTTATTCAAAATCAAAAAATAAAATTATTGGGTCTCCCAACAAGCGTTTTTCTTTAAAGCCTTTTAGCTAGGCCTTGAAATTTAAATGATCTTCACAAAGCACAAAGAGAGCTTCATAAAACACGTGACAAACATGTCTAAGTTTAGCATACTTCCTATGCATAGGCATTTTATAAGCAAACAAATTATCAAGGCAAGCAAAAACTAGTATATGCATGGAAGAAGAAAGAAACAATAGTAATCTCAACATAACTAGAGGTAATTTAGTGACATGAAAATTTCTACAACCATATTTTCCTCTCTCATAATAATTGAATTTAGGATCATATTCAAATTCAACAATATAAGTATATCATAAAATATTCTAAACATGATCCACATGCATGCAAAGTTGACCTTCTTCCAAAATAGTGGGGTTATCATCAAATAAAGTCATGACCTCTCCAAACCCACTTTTATCAAAAAATTCATAAGACTTATCAATCTCCAAAGTAGTGGGATAATTATTTCCTAAAGTTGACACTCTTCCAAACCCACTTTCAATATTATAGCAAACATATTCACCATGAGGCTTAAACAAATTTTCAAGATCATAAGAAGCATCATCACCCCAATCATGATCATTGCAGTAAGTAGCGGACATAGCAAAACTAGCATCCCCAAGCTTGGGGTTTTGCATATTATTAGCACAATTGACATTTATAGAATTTATAATAACATCATTGCAACCATGCTTTTGATTTGAGGAACTATCAAGTATGGGTGCAATAGCAACAATCTCATGTTTGACATAAGGAACTATAGCAAATTCATCTCCATAAGCATTATTAATATTGGCATCATGGCCATAAACATAGCAAGCATCATGTTCATCAAGGCAGGATATCTCAATCAAATCAATGGAATCATAATTATCTATAGATTCATGCATATCATTATTTTCTTCCAAAGCAACGGTCATTCTCTCAATAAATTCCTTAACATAGGCATTATGAGCATAGTTCTCATAGCAATATTTAAGTATGTCAAAAATTTCAGGTTTGTAGGGAGTAATATCATACTTTTCAATCAAAGAAGCAACTTCATAAGCAACTTTGAAAGCAACAAATTCTTCAAGTTGTTCGATATCATAGTAACTATAAACACCCTTTTCATAAGAAGATAAAATTTCATTATCATTAAACCCACATAGGTAGGGAAGGTGTTTTTTAGGGTTCTTAGAGCAACAAGAAAAATCACTCACAAAGATTCCAATCATAAAATAGCAAACAATTTATTTGATTCCATATGAGTTTCCCTTTTTCAGATAAACTGTGACGCACAAAATGAGCATGCCCATCTAAAGATTTTCCCTCAACTAAACTAGTTGGGGTTTCAGCACGAGCACATATGGATCGAAGATGATCCAAGTACAAAACTTTAAGTGGATCCATAAACTTTGTTTCTGATTTTCAATAAACACACCATTATACCAACCAAACGAGCAAACAATCCAAGTAAGACATAGGGGCAAACAAAAAGGACGAATGAAAGAAGGGCAAATAAAAAGGCAAATCTTTTTGAATTTTTCTGAAATGGTTTTAGAAGTGGGGGAGAGGAAAACGAGAGGCAAATGGCAAATAATTTAATGTAACAGATGAGAATTTATGATGGGTACTCGGTAGGCTTGATGTAGATCTCCCCGCCAACGGCACCGGAAATTCTTCCTGCTACTTCTTGAGCTTGCGTTGGTTTTTCCCTTGAAGAGGAAAGGGTGATGTAGCACAATAGAGATAAGTATTTCCCTCAGTTAAGAACCAAGGTACCAATCCAGTAGGAGAAACGCGCAAGTCCCCAATAGATACACCTGCACAAACAATCAAACACTTGCACTCAACGCGATAAAGGGGTTGTCAATCCCTTCACGGTCACTTGCAAAGGTCAGATCTGATAGAGATAGATAGAACTAAACAAAAGATAAAATATTTTTGGGTTTTTTGTTTTATAGAACTAAAAATAAAAGATTGCAAAAAAGTAGATCGGAAACTAATAAGATGGAAAATAGACCCAGGACCATAGGTTTCACTAGAGGCTTCTCTCATGAAGGCAAATAATACGGTGGGTGAACAAATTATTGTTGAGCAATTGATAGAAAAGCGCAAAGTTACGATGATATCTAAGGCAATGATTATGCAATATAGGCATCACATATGTGTCAAGTAGACTGACTACTGCCTGCATCTACTACTATTACTCCACACATCGACCGCTATCCAGCATGCATCTAGAGTATTAAGTTCATAAAGAACGGAGTAACGCCTTAAGTAAGATGACATGATGTAGAGGAATAAAATCAAGCAATATGATGAAAATCCCATCTTTTTATCCTTGATGGCAACAATTCAATACGTGTCTCGCTACCCCTCCTTTGTCACTGGGTGAAATCACGCAAGATTAAACCCAAAGCTAAGAACCTCTCCCATTGCAAGAAAAACCAATCTACTTGGCCAAACCAAACCAATAATTTGAAGAGAAATACAAAGATATCAAATTGTGCATATAAGGATTCAGAGAAGATTCAAATAATATTCATAGATAAGCTGATCATAAATCCACAATTCATCGGATCTCGACAAACACACCGCAAAATAAGATTACATCGAATAGATCTCCAAGAACATCGAGGAGAACATGGTATTGAGAATCAAAGAGAGAGAAGAAGCCATCTAGATACTAGATATGGACCCATAGGTCTGTGGAAAACTACTCACACTTCATCGGAAGGGCAATATAGTTGATGTAGATGCCCTCCGTGATCGAATCCCCCTCCGGCAGGATGCCAGAAAAGGGCCCAAGATGGGATCTCACAGGAACAGAAGGTTGTGGTGGTGGAAAAGTGTTTTTGTGGAATATACGTGAATATATAGGAGGAAGAGCTAGGTCAGGAAGTCACCAAGGGACCCAAAAGGTAGGCCCCCCCTAAGGCGTGCCCTCCACCCTTACCGCCACCTCATGGCTCTTCTGACTTGCACTCCAAGGCCCCTAGGTGTCTTCTGGTCCAAGAAAAATCATCGTGAAGTTTTATTCCGTTTGGACTCCATTTAGTATTCCTTTCTACGAAGCTCAAAAACAAGAAAAAAAACAGAAACTGGCAATGGGCTCTAGGTTAATACGTTAGTCCCAAAAATAATATAAAATAGCATATTAATGCATATAAAACATCCAAAACAGATAATATAATAGCATGGAACAATCAAAAATTATATATCCGTTGGAGACGTATCATGTGACGCCCCTCTATCGGAGATCATGAACAACCGAGACGCTACGGGCTGAGTGGCAACATGGGCCATCGAGCTCCTTCCATTGGATATCAAATTTGAAGCTAAGAAAGCCATCAAGTCACAAGCCCTAGTGGATTTTCTTGCCGAGGGGATCGAACAAGAGTAACCCGTCCTGAGTCTCCCTTGGCACTGGACGATGTTCTTCGACGGCTCAAAATATTCCACGGCTCCAGGGCTAGAGTGGTTTTGGTGTCCCCTAATGGAAACCGACTCAGCTATGTGCTTCAGATTCACTTCGACTCCTCCAACAACAAAGCCGAGTACGAAGCTCTCCTATATGGGCTGCGGATGGCAACTTCTCTGGGAATTTGCCGACTGATGGTCTATGGTGACTCAAACCTAGTGGTAAACCAAGTCATGAAGGAATGGGATATCCGTAGTCCAGTGATGACTGGCTGTTGCAATGCCGTTAGAAAGCTGGAGAAACACTTTGAGGGATTGGAGCTCCATCACGTGCCATGAATCAAGAACCAAGAAGTTGATGATCTGGCCAAAATGAGCTCCACTTGGAGGACAGTACCCAAGAATATGTTCCTAGAACACATGCACTTGCCCATGATCAAGGAAGACCCTTTCTTGGAAGAGCCCCCGCAACCAATCGGTCCATCCAATCCGACTGAAGTAGACATCCCTGCGGTGATCGACCTCGTCCAAGAGATCCTTGTTATCACTCCCGAGTGGACTGAACCGTATCTGGCGTACCTGATCAGGTAGGAACTCCAAGAACAAGAAACTAAGGCTCGTCAGATCATCCGCCGATCTAAAGCCTTCAATATCATGGGAGAGCAGTTATATAAGAAAAACACCACCGGGGTCACTCAATGATGCATATCACCAGAGGAAGGGCAGCAAATACTGCAAGAGATTCACTCGAGAACATGTGGGAACCATGCATCCTCATGGACGCTGGTTGCCAAAGCATTCAGAGCCAGGTTCTATTGGCCCCGCGCCAACGAGGCTGCCAGAGATATAGTGGATCAATGCGTCGGGTGCCAATTCAACGCGAATCAATCGCACAAGCCGGCGTCCACACTGAAGACTATTCCCCTCACTTGGGCATTCGCCGTCTGGGGGCTTGACACGGTCGACCATCACCGGACCAGGGCGAGTGGTTTCATGCACTTGTTGGTGGCGGTCGACAAGTTCCCCAAGTCGATTGAAGCAAAGCCCATAAAGAACTTGGACTCGGCCACCGCCATTCAGTTCATCAAAGAGATAATCTTTAGATTCAGAGTCCCCCATAGCATAATCACTGACAACGGATCTAACTTCGATTCAGACAAGTTTTGTGAATTCTGCTACATCCAAGGCAGTCGGGCCGTTTATGCCTCCATGGCGCACCCACGGTCAAATGGGAAGGCGGAGCGGGCGAATGGACTGACTCTCGAAAGGTTGAAGCCTCACCCCATGCGCGACCTAACGCACATGGCGAGATCTTGGGTAACCGAGCTATCGTCAGTCCTCTGGGGCCTGCGGATGACCCCGAACGATCCACCAATCGCACTCCATTCTTCATGGTGTACGGGCCGGAAGCAGTTTTGCCAAGTGACTTACTTCTCACATCTCCCTGAGTGGACCTTTAATCGGAAGCCAAAGCTGAAGAAGCAAGGCAGAATGGCCTCGACCTCTTGGAGGAGGAGTGTGAGATGGCTCTTATAAGATTGACATTGTACCAACAAGACCTGCACCGCTACCACGACAGGCACATCAGAGGGTGTGCTTTTCAAGAAGGAGACCTGGTTCTCTGAGTGGATGCAAAAGCATCACAAGTTGGCACCCCCTTGGGAAGGGCCATTCGCCATCTCAAAGGTCCTGCATAATGGAGCATACAGACTCTACAACTTATCCAAAGAAACAGAAGAGCACAGGGCTTGAAACACAGACCTACTCTACAAGTTTTATACTTAAAATAAAAATTTTCCTTTGCAACAGTTAGTCCGAATAAACTTAGATGAATAAAGTCTTTCTTTTTCCGTATATCATCTAGTTCAGCCTACAGTCGCGTCTTCACTAAGGTGACTAACCGCATTCGGAAACTGACACACCCCAAGTGGGTGAAGGATAGGAGAGAGCTTAGCCATGAACCAACTTTCGCCTAAGTTAAAGAACAATCCAAGTGAGGATCTGCTCCACACTCGGGGGCTTAGTTGCGAACCAGCTTTTGCCTAAGTTAAAAATAAATCCGAGTGAGGATCTTCTCCACACTCGGGGGCTTAGCTGCGAACCAGCTTTTGCCTAAGTTAAAAAATAATCCGAGTGAGGATCTGCTCCACACTCGGGGGCTTAGCTGCGAACCAGCTTGCACCTAAGTTAAAAAACAATTCGAGTGAGGATCTGCTCTACACTCAGGGGCTTAGCTGCGAAGTTAAAAAACAATTCAAGCGAGGATCTACTCCAAACTCGGGGGCTTGGCTACGAACAAGCTTTCGCCCAAGTCAAACAAAGCACCAGAGGAAAATAAGAACTTAAGAGTTCACAAATCAAAGGTTCGATCCGTTCGAATGTTTCAAGCAAAAGTAAATCGATCCCAAGGCTCGGCAAAATATATGGTTAAATCAACCACCCGACATTCCGGGGCAAATTTGATCACGTGTTTCAAGCATCGGGCTGAGGGCTAGCTGGCTCGACGAAGGTCTCCAAGTCGATCCCGTCGGTGATGCGTGTGACGGCTTCAGTGAACGTCTCCATGAAGTCTTTAAACTTGTTCTTCTTAGTGTTGACCACTCAGAGGATCTTTAGCTTCTTGATGTCTACTACACAACCTTCTTCTTGTAGATATTGTTTGGCCTCCAAGTGCAGAGGTTTGTAGGACAGTAACAAATTTCCCTCAAGTGGATGACCTAAGGTTTATCAATCTGTGGGAGGCATAGGATGAAGATGGTCTCTCTCAAACATCCCTACAACCAAATAACAAAGAGTCTCTTGTGTCCCCAACACACCCAATACAATGGTAAATTGTATAGGTGCACTAGTTCGGCGAAGAGATGGTGATACAAGTGCAATATGGATGGTAGATATAGGTTTTTGTAATCTGAAATTATAAAAACAGCAAGGTAACTAATGATAAAAGTGAGCACAAACGGTATTGCAATGCTAGGAAACAAGGCCTAAGGTTCATACTTTCACTAGTGCAAGTTCTCTCAACAATAATAACATAACTGGATCATATAACTATCCCTCAACATGCAACAAAGAGTCACTCCAAAGTCACTAATAGCAGAGAACAAACAAAGAGATTATTGTAGGGTACGAAACCACCTCAAAGTTACCTTTTATGTAGATCTATTCAAGAGTCCGTAGTAAAATAAAATGAAGCTATTCTTTCTGTTTGATCTATCCTATAGTTCGTACTAGAATAACACCTTAAGACACAAATCAAAACCCTAATGTCACCTAGATACTCCAATGTCACCTCAAGTATCCATGGGTATGATTATACGATATGCATCACACAATCTCAGATTCATCTATTCAAGCCAACACAAAGTACTTCAAAGAATGCCCCTAAGTTTCTACAGGAGAGTCAAGACGAAAACTTTTGCCAACCCCTATGCATAAGTTCACAAGGTCACTGAACCCGCAAGTTGATCACCAAAACATACATCAAGTAGATCACGTGAATATCCCATTGTCACCATAGATAAGCACATGCAAGATGTACATCAAGTGTTCTCAAATCCTTAAAGACTCAATCCGATAAGATAACTTCAAAGGGAAAACTCAATCCACTACAAGAGATTAGAGGGGGAGAAACATCACAAGATCCAACTATAATAGCAAAGCTCACGATACATCGAGATCGTACCACCTCAAGAACACGAGAGAGAGAGATCAAACACATAGCTACTAGTACATACCCTCAGCCCCGAGGGTGAACTACTCCCTCCTCATCATGGAGAGCGCCGGGATGATGAAGATGGCCACCGATGAGGGATCCCCCCTCCGGCAGGGTGCCGGAACAGGGTCCCGATTGGTTTTTGGTGGCTACATAGGCTTTAGGCGGTGGAACTACCGATCTATGGTGATCCTGGATTTTTTCTGTATTTATAGGAATTTTTGGCGTAGGTTAGACTTCAGGGGGGTCTCCGAGCCGTCCATGAGATAGGGGGGCACGCCAAGGGGGCTGGGCGTGCCCCCCACCCTCGTCGGCAGCCCGGGACTCTTCTGGCCCAACTCTTTTACTTTGGGGGCTTCTTTTGGTCCATAAAAAATCATCAAAAATTGGCACTTCAATTGGACTCCGTTTGGTATTCCTTTTCTGTAAAACTCAAAAACAAGGAAAAAATAGAAACTGGTACTAGGCTCCCGGTTAATAGGTTAGTCCCAAAAATAATATAAAATAGCATATAAATGCATATAAAACATCCTAGATGGATACTATAATAGCATGGAACAATCAAAAATTATAGATTCGTCGGAGACGTATCAAGTATCCCAAGCTTAATTCCTGCTCGTCCTCGAGTAGGTAAATGATAAAAACAGAATTTTTGATGTGGAATGCTAGCTAACATAATTCTCAATGTAGTTTTTTTATTGTCGCATGAATGTTCAGATCCAAAAAATTCAATACAAAAGTTTAATATTGACATAAAAACGATAATACTTCAAGCATACTAACAAAGCAATTATGTCTTCTTAAAATAACATGGCCAAAGAAAGTTATCCCTACAAAATCATATAGTCTAGCTATGCTCTATCTTCATCACATAAAATATTTAAATCATGCACAACTCCGGTTTCATCCAAGCAATTGTTTCATACTTTAGTATTTTCAAACTTTTTCAATCTTCATGCAATACATGAGCATGAGCCATGGACATAGCACTATAGGTGGAATAGGATGGTGGTTGTGGAGAAGACAAAAAAGGAGATAGTCTCACATCAACTAGGCGTATCAATGGGCTATGGAGATTCCCATTAATAGATATCAATGTGAGTGAGTAGGGATTCCATGCAACAGATGCACTAGAGCTATAAGTGTATGAAAGCTCATCAAAAGAAACTAAGTGGGTGTGCATCCAACTTGCTTGCTCGCGAAGACCTAGGGCAATTTGAGGAAGCCCATCATTGGAATATACAAGCCAAGTTCTATAATGAAAAATACCCACTAGTATATGAAGGGGACAACATAGGAGACTCTCTATCATGAAGATCATGGTGCTACTTTGAAGCACAAGTGTGGTAAAAGGATGGTAGCATTGCCCCTTGTCTCTTTTTCTCTCATTTTTTTATTTTTTTATTTTTTTATTTGGGCCTTTTCTCTCCCTTTTATGGCCTCTTTTTTTCTCTTTGTTTCGTTCGAAGTCTCATCCCGACTTGTGGGGGAATCATAGTCTTCATCATCCTTTCCTCACTAGGACAGTGCTCTAATAATGAAGATCATCATGCTTTTATTTACTTACAACTCAAGAATTACAACTCGATACTTAGAACAAGATATGACTCTATATGAATGCCTCCGGTGGTGTACCGGGATGTGCAATGAATCAAGAGTGACATGTATGAAAGAATTATGAATGGTGGCTTTGCCACAAATACGATGTCAACTACATGATCATGCAAAGCAATATGACAATGATGAAGTGTGTCATAATAAACGGAACTGTGGAAAGTTGCATGGCAATATATATATATATATCTCGGAATGGCTATGGAAATGCCATAATAGGTAGGTATGGTGGCTGTTTTGAGAAAGGTAATGGTGGGTGTACGGTACTGGCAAAAGTTGCGCGGCACAAGAGAGGCTAGCAATGGTGGAAGGGTGAGAGTGCGTATAATCCATGGACTCAACATTTGTCATACAAAACTCACATACTTATTGCAAAAATCTACAAGTCATCAAAACAAAGTACTACACGCATGCTCGTAGGGGAAGGGTTGGTAGGAGTTAACCATCGCGCTATCCCGACCTCCACACAAAGGAAGACAATCAAACAATAAATCATGCTCCAACTTCATCACTGTCGGTGGGAACGACGCCTATGGGATCAACGGGATCCCTACTGTGGTCGGCGGGCGCCGAGTGGTGAGAAGAGCGGGTCCAGGAGCTAGCACAAAGGTTGTTTACCCAGGTTCGGGCCGCGGAGACGCGTAATACCCTAGTCCTGCTTTGTTGTGTATATCAGTGTTCTTGAACTAGCTATCGAGCGTCACTTGCCCAAAGAGCCGAATCCCTTTCCAATATGCCTTGGGCCTCCTTTTATAGTCAAAGGAGGCACCACAGTGGCACACAGGAGGTGGAAAGGGTGCAGTGTACAAGCTTATCGCTTTTTATTATGGGACAAAACACATTAAATACGCCGTTGAGGTGTCCCCCTCGCTTTATCGCTGCCTCGCCCTGCTTCGACATGCGCCCGGGCCAGCGAGGCAGTCAACGCCATGTAGGCTGGCAGGCTGCTGAGGTGGCGCGATGGTGGCGTCTTCACGAAGATCTGCATGCCACCACGCAGGTGCTTGCTGAGTTAGCCTCGGGACCGCACGTCGCCACGCAGGTGCTCGCCTGGCTGGCTGGGCTGGCAGCTGCATGGGAACGACGGTGGGGTCTTGGCGCATGCGGCCCTGGTCACGGCCCTGTTTGTTTGTCCTCGGCAAGGGTCTTGCCCGGGGCCCCGGCAAGGGTCTTGCCGTGGCACTGCGGTCGTCCCGGCAAGGATGTTACCGGAGGTCTCGTCTTCTGGTCCTTGTCTGACCTTGTGTGTTTAATGATCTTCACAAAGATCTGCATGCCATCATGGAGGTGCCTCCCGAGCCTTGGTCCCAATGTGGTAGATGATGTTCGAAACCTCGGGCTTAAGGGTGGCACGCTCCGCTGATGTTGGGCAAGTTGCCCTGGCAAGTCTCGTGCCGGGGCTGCGGAGGCTGCCCCGGCAAGGGTCTTGCCGGGGGAGCCCACCTCGCCCTCTTGCTCTTTGCGTTTCTGTCTTGGCGTTGCTTGCTCCTCTTGTGGCTTCAGCTTCCCTCCCTTGCCTTGGCAAGTGTGGCCGCGGGCGTGGCTCTGACTGCCCGTGCACAGGTAAAGAGGTGCGAAGTAGAACCCCTACTTCTGTACACCGACAGGAGCCCCCGGGCCTAGGCCACCAATAAGCGCGGCGTGTTGTTGGGCTAGGCCCAGAACGGTGCACAAGCAGGTGGGGCCGGTTTTTACCGCGGTAATTTTTCGCCAGCTGTGCTTTCCCATGATCCGCGTTGAATGTGTGATGTGGGGATTGAGCGTGGAGTGACCGAAGCACGCTTGCATCATCCTGCGGTGAATAGTAAAGAGGCGGCTTGCATGTCTCTTTAAGACTGCGGGGCCACTGCTCATTTACGTTTTCTGCCTTGGAGCCGTCATTCCACGCGTCCCACTATGCCCGCCCCTTGTGCCATGTACACCGCATGCATGGCGCAGGGCGGGTGACAGGCACACGGAATATGGGAAGACATGCGTGCATGGGTCGATACCCACGCGCCTTCAATTGGGCGGGGAGGGCGGTTGACGGCCTCGCCGCTGTCATCTTAACGAGCTGGATTGGCTGAGAGGGGCGGCCGAGCCCTGACCCCGCCCCTTTATAAGGAGGGAAGTGAGAGGGATGGCACCCCTCAGTCTTTCGCCATCCGCCTCCTCCCATCTTTGCTTCTCCCTCCCTTCTGCCATAGCGAGAGAGCGCGTTGATGCTTCGATGGTGGCAGCGAGGGTCTCCGCTCGACAACGCGCCCCTCCTCCCCAAGAGCCCGTGGTGGCAGAGCCAGCCATGAGGGGAAGGGGGAGGGGGCGAGGCTGAAGTCGCCGTGGCGCTCGGGGAAGAGGAGGGCGGGGCAGTGCATCAGCCTCGCCTCCACCGGCGATCCCTCCCCCAATGGAGGGCCACGTTGGGGACCAGCCCCGTGAGTTTTTCATCAGGTTGCACCAGCCGGCGCGTCGTCGTCTTTGTCTGCCTACCCCATTTGCTCGGGAGATGGAGCTCGACCCGCCGCAGGCGCTGAGGTTGCATATGAGGGGCTGTGGGAATAGTGGCACATGGGCCGATGTTGATTTCCCAGCCGCTCATGTCATTTATCTCCGTCGTGGATGGAAAACCTTCGCTCGCATCCACAGCCTGACTGCGGGGCTCATTCTCTATTTCAAATTAATGGAGAATGGCCTCCTCTCCGCCAAGGTCTTTGGAGACTTCGGGACTCGCCTAAAGTGCTGCGTGGAGAGCTCCTCTGATGACGAAGACTCTTCCTCGAGCGAGACTGACGAGGAGGACAACGGCAGCGACGATAAGGGTAGCAGGCGAGAGGATGAAGGGGTCCGACTAGGTGTCAGACCCGCCGTCCCAGGGCGGTGCCGACAGCAGCAGCATCTGCACTGGGCCCCTTCTCCCGGTGGGGCGGGCTCCTTGAACTTCTCGGGGTCACCTCTTTGGGCGGCTGGCATGGGAAGGCCGGAGAAGGCGAAGAAGGTGGGTGACGGGCCGTCAAATCAAAGTACGATGGCACCGACGCCTTCGTAGCGTATTGATGGACTGCTGCCTCATCTTCTAGCTCTTCTCCCGGCACCATCATCACCAGCCCTCCCTTAGGCGGCCGCCGACATGTTCTCTTGGCGCCTTCTGCTGCTCGCACCTCGCCTAGGCGCTCCTTCTGCCCTCTTGCCTTCTTGTTCCCTTTCCTGAGGAGAGGGACAAGAAAGGGATTATGGGCACCGTATCTCTTTTTAGCTTGTAAGCCTATGGGCCTTAGTTAGATTTAAAACTTGTAATCCCCTGGCTCATGTTTATATTCCGTATGAACTGTACCTGTATGGGGTGTATTAATGAAAAAGGGTGCTTGCCGGGTCCTTTGTGTGTGAGCGAAGCCCATACCAAGGAACGAATCCTTGTTATTTTCAACATAAACATGGGCACCCGGCAACGGGCCTTGCCGCTCCCTCACTTCATTCGACCAAACTCATGCTCTCGGCGGAGACAGGGGTGAAGTAGGGTTAGGCCCTACGCTTGCTTCCTTGCCGCCGCAGCTACAACCAAATTCCGAACCAAGAGAAAGTTCTCGGGTAGTAGGAAAAGGGGAGCACGGCAGCCTTGGAATAAAACGAGGTTTCATACGTCCCAATTCCATACGGAGATGCATAACAGGGGGTAAGAGACTTATCCGAATCCGCGGCCCCCGGCAACCTTGGCTTGCCGCGGGTGGACCCTTGTGTCTTCAGCCCCCGACAACCTTGGCTTGTCGGGGCCGGAGCGCCGGCTCGTTCTCTTTCTTCCACATAGCTTGGCGGAAACATTCATGTACCCTGCGAACCAAAGAGGACGACAAGGAACAGAGAGACATAGACTCAACCTCTATGCTAGGGGTTAGTTGCCACCAAGCACTATCAACCCTAACCGAGGGAGAGACTCGACCTAGCATGCATGCTATGACTTAGGGCGTGAGCACTTTGTTTATTTATGCTCAGGGTCTGCGCCTGGCTTTGTACAGAGGGTTACATGCCTTGCCGGCAAGGCTTGTACAAAAGATGGCTTGCAGGGGGGCCCGGCAGCCGCGCCTTATGGGTAAAACTTATGAAGATGCTCGATGTTCCAGGAGTTTCTCACTGGAATGGCATCTTCGGTCTCCAAGCGGACTACGCTGGCCCTGGTGACTCATATTACCCGATAAGGGCCTTCCCATTTCGGCATCAACTTGTTGGAATTCTTGGCCGACTGAACGTGCCGAAGAACAAAGTCACCTTGCTCAAAGCTTCGGGCATGAACCTTGCGGCTATGGTAGCGGTGCAAGGCTTGCTGGTAGCGTGCTGCTCTCACAGCCGCACGAAGACGATCTTCCTCGAGGAGCGTCGCGTCATCTTGCCGCAATTGCTCTTGCTCCGGGGTGACCTGTATATGAGTTCTGTGGGGAGAACTGCTTCTGCCCCGTATACTCGGGCAAAGGGCGTCTGGCTGGTGGCTCGATTTGGTGTCATTCTAATCGACCAAGGAACCGCTAGCAACTCATCAATCCAACGCCTTCCGCTCTTGTGCAGCCTGTCAAAAGTCTTTGTCCTCAGGCCACGCAGTACTTCAGCAGTTGCCCTCTCCGCTTGGCCGTTGCTCCATGGGTGTGCCACGGAAGCGAAACAAACCTTGCTGCCGAGGTCTTCAATGTATTGCATGAAGGTGTGGCTTGTGAACTGTGTGCCGTTGCCGGTGATGACTCTGTTCGGCACACCAAAGCGGCAAACTAGCCCCTTGAAGAATTTGATGGCTCGCTGCGCCGTCACCTTCCTCACTGCTTCCACCTCCAACCACTTTGTGAACTTGTTGATTGCAACGTACAAGTACTCAAAGCCCCCAACAGCGCGGGGGAAGGGGCCCAGTATGTCGAGCCCCCAGACCGAGAATCGCCAGGAGAGAGGGATTATTTGAAGGGCTGGAGCTGGCTGATGAAGCTTCTTTGAATGGAACTGGCACACTTCACACTTGGTTACTAGTGCTGTCGCATCCTAGATGGCAGTGGGCCAGAAGAAACCTTGCAGGAAAGCCTTGCCGGCAAGGGCCCTCGACCCTCTATAGGAGCCACATATGCCTCCATGTATCTCCGCCAACAGCTCCAGTCCTTCCTCCCGGGGAATGCACTTCAATTTCACTCCATTTGGTCTTTTTCTATATAGAACGTTGTCAACGATCTGGTACAGGGTAGAACGACGGGCTACTTTCTCCACTTCTCCCTGCTCCTCAGGAAGCTCCCCTGTTTGGAGGAATCGGACGGTATGCAGTGCCCATGCTGGAGCCTGAGGCTCGACGGCAAGGACCAAAGGCATTTCCTCTGCCGTGGGAACGGTTGCCTCTACGGAAGGGCTTGGCGCCCCGCCGGAGTTGGTTGTCCCACGGCAGGCTCGGCGTCTACGGCAACATCTTTGCCAGCGGCTCCAGGGAGCTCGGTGGGGAAGTACTTGCCAGGGTCTGATTTCCTCTGCTTGTTCTGTTCTGTTGATGTTTCAACGGATGGTTGAGTTAAACGAAGCACAAAAGTACCTGGTTCCACAGGTAGCTTGAGGGCAGCGCGCTTCGACAGGTAGTCGGCGATGTCGTTATCCACTTGGGGGACATGCTCTGCTTGTATACCGTCAAAGTGCTCCTCCAGTTTCCTCACTTCATCCACGTAGGCTTCCATCAATGAGCTTTGATAATCCTTGTTGATCTGCGTGACGACAAGCTGTGTATCGCCCCTGACGATGAGCTTCTTGACCCCGAGGTCTGTCGTGATCCTGAGACCAGCAAGCAATCCCTCGTATTCAACAGTGTTGTTCATCGACATCTCCCTGGGAAAGTGCATCTGGATCAGGTACTTGAGGTGCTCTCCGGTGGGTGCGGCGAGTAGCACACCAGCATCGGCGCCTTGTAGCGAAAAAGCCTCGTCAAAGTACATAATCCAATTGCGACTTGTTTCCTTGCCGAGGAGAGTGGTCTCCTGGATTTCTTCGTCGGGCGTCGAGGTCCATTCTGCAATGAACTCCTCCAAGACTCTGCTCTGAATCGTCGAGGTGCTAACTTCAAACAAAAACTCGACAGCTCCAAGGCCCATTCCACAATCCTCCCCGTTGCATCTGGGTTATGCAGTATCCGTTGCAACGGGAGGCGGGTGACGACGGTGATCTCGTGCGCTTGGAAGTATTGACGCAGCTTCCTCGAGGCCATAAGGAGGCCGAAGAGCAATTTTTGCACACCAGAGTACCTTGACCTAGCCCCCTGCAAGAGGGAGCTGACAAAGTAGACCGGGTGCTGCATCATCTTCTTCTTCTGCACCACTTCGCCGGGTTGCGTGGGCCTTGTCACGCTGGTGTCAGACCTTGCCGGGGGCCCAGCCTTGCCGAGACCAGGCCCTGCCAGGGGGAGTTCTGGCTTGGCATCCGTCAACTCTGTCGCTGCCGCTGCCCCTTTGTCGACCTCCCTCTGCGCCACCAGTGCGGTGCTAACCACTTGATCCGTTGTCGCTAGATACAGCAGCAGCGGCTCTTGTGGCCTAGGTGCAACCCGTATTGGCGTGGAGGAGAGGTACTTCTTCAAATCCTGCAGCGCTGCCTCGGCCTCCAGGGTCCACTCCATTGGGACCGCCTTTTTCAAGATTTTGAAAAAGGGAAGGGCACGCTCAGCGGACTTGCAGATGAATCTGCTCATGGCAGCGACGCAGCCAGTGAGCCGACGCACATCCTTGATCCGCTTAGGTGCCTCAATCTGCTCAATGGCCTTGATCTTGTCCGGGTTTGCCTCAATCCCACGCTGCGACACAAAGAACCCGAGAAGCTTGCCGGACGGGACACTGAAGACACACTTCTCAGGGTTCAGCTTGAGGTTGATCTTGCGCAGGTTTGCAAACGTTTCTTCCAGATCTTGCACAAGTGTTTCCTTGTCCTTGGTTTTGACCACTATGTCATCCATATAAGCTTCCATATTTCTATGTAGCTGAGGCTCAAAACCAATTTGGACTGCTCTTGCAAAGGTCGAGCCAGCGCTCTTCAACCTGAAAGGCATCCATAAAAAGCAGTACGTACCACATGGGGTGATGAACATTGTCTATTCTTCATCTTCTTTTGTCATGAACATCTGATGGTATCCCGAGTAGGCATCGAGGAATGATAACAGGTCACACCCGACCGTGGAGTCAACAATCTGGTCGATGCGCGGCAACGGGAAGGGGTCTTTCAGACAAGCCTTATTGATATCTGTGTAATCAATACACAGCCTTCACTTCCCATTTGCCTTGCGCACTACAACCGGATCGGTCAACCACGTCGGATGGAGTAGCCCCTCATACCAAGCCTGCCGCCTCCACCTTTCTGATCTCTTCCGTGCTGAACTCCTGCCTCTCCAGAGCTTGCTTCCTGACCTTCTCCTTGATGGGCTACGCAAGAGGACAGACAGCAAGGTGGTGCTCAATCACTTCCCTGGGAACGCCGGGAATGTCGGATGCCTGCCACGCAAAAACATTGACATTCGCCCGCAGGAAAGTGACGAGCTCGCCTTCCTATTTGCTATTGAGGGTGGAGCTTATAGTGAAAGCCCCTCCCGTGCCGTCCTCCCTGACGGATACCTTCTTGGTCTCTAGTGGTGCAACCCTGGATTTCTTGCTCTTGCTGGTGGAGCTCTTTGGCACGTCCTTTGATGGGAGCACAACACTCCGGAGAGGTGGGCTTGCCGGAGTGGGTGCAAGAGGTCGCGCCGGACTTCTTCCCTCCCAGGGCTTCAGCGGCAGGAGCAAGTGCCTTGGTGGCAGTCGCTGCGACTGCTTCCCGGTAGAGTTGGTCTGCACAGATCAGCGCATCCTTCTTGTCGGAGGGGACGGTGATGATTTTCATCAGCCCTAGCATCTTCAGCATGTTGTAGGCGTAATGTGACGCCGCCATCAACCTGGCTAGTGCTGGGCGGCCGAGAATCCCGTTGTAAGGCAAGGGGATCTCGGCCACATCAAAGACAATCCTCTCCGTCCTGTAGTTCAGCTCGCCTCCAAATGTCACGGGCCGCGTGACCTTGCCCTTCGGCTGGCTTCTTCCCGGGTTGACCCCTTGGAATGTGACCGTTTCTTCGAGATCTCCATCAGGAATCTGTAGCCTTTTGACCACGACAGGCGAGATCAAGTTCAGACCGGCCCCGTCATCAACTAGCATCTTCGTCACCTTGAGGTTGTAGATTGTTGGTGAAACCAACTGATACGTATCCAACGTATCTATAATTTTTAGTGTTCCATGCTATTATATTACCCGTTTTGGATGTTTATGGGCTTTACTTTACACTTTTATATCATTTTTGGGACTAACCTATTAACCGGACGCCCAACCTGAATTGCTGTTTTTTTTGCCTATTTCAGTGTTTCGAAGAAAAGGAATATAAAACGGAGTCCAAACGGAATGAAACCTCCGGGAGCGATCTTTTTGGAACAAACGTGATCCAGGGGACTTGGAGTGGACATCAAGCAACAGAGGAGGTGGCCACGAGGGTACCCAGTGCGCCCCCCACCCTCACGGCCCCTCGAGCTCCCGCCGACCTACTTTTTCCTCCTATATATACCCACGTACCCTAAAACCATCGGAGAGCAGCACGAAAAACTATTTCCACCGCATTAACCTTCTGTATCTACGAGACCCCATCTTGGAGCCTTCACCGGCGCTCTACCGGAGGGGGAATCGACCATGAAGGGCCTCTACATCATCTCCAAGGCCCTTCCGAGGAGTTGTGAGTAGTTTACCACAAACCTTTGGGTCCATAGTTATTAGCTAGATGGCTTCTTCTCTCTCTTTGAATCTCAATACAAAGTTCTCCTCGATCTTCTTGGATATCTATTCGATGTACCTCTTTTTGCGGTGTGTTTGTCGGGATCCGATGAATTGTGGGTTTATGATCAAGTTTATCTATGAGAAATGTTTGAATCTCCTCTAAATTCTTTTATGTGTGATTAAGTTATCTTTGCAAGTCTCTTCGAATTATCAGTTTGGTTTGGCCTACTAGATTGATCTTTCTTGCAATGGGAGAAGTGCTTATGTCACGCCCAAGATGCGGCCCTATCCTAAAGGGACTCGAAGGTCCCACCAAGGATAGAAGCGCGTCTTGAAGACGCTTTTGCAAGGTGGATATCATTACATCAACATTACATAATAGATGGGGGTACATACAAGGCATACAAATGCCACACGAATACATCAATATCATACAAGAGATCAACATCTGACTACGGATGGAACACAAACAGAAACTCAAACGACATCCACCCTGCTAGCCTAGGCTGCCGACCTGGAACCTATCCCCTGATCGAAGATGAAGCAGAAGAAGAACTCCAAAACAAGTAAACATCGCTCTCGCATCATGATCATCGCATAACCTGTACCTGCAACTGTTGTTGTAGTAATCTGTGAGCCACGAGGACTCAGCAATCTCATTACCATGGGTATCAAGACTAGAAAAGCTTAAAGGGAAAGGAAGGGGTAAAGTGGTGAGGTTGCAGCAGCGCTAAGCAAAATATGGTGGCTAACATACGCAAATGAGAGCGAGAAGAGAAGCAAAGGAACGGTCGTGAAGTTAGCAATGATCAAGAGGTGATCCTGAACTCCTACTTACGTCAAACATAACCCAAAACTGTGTTCACTCCCGGACTCCGCCGAGAAGAGACCATCACGGCTACACACGCGGTTGATGCGTTTTAATTCGAATCTGGTGTCAAGTTATCTACAACCGGACATTAACAAATTCCCATCTGCCACATAACCGCGGGCATGGCTTTCGAAAGTTTATACCCTGCAGTGGTGTCCCAACTTAGCCCATGATAAGCTCTCACGATCAATGAAGGATATTCCTTCTCCCAGGAAGACCCGATCAGTCTCGGAATCCCGGTTTACAAGACATTTTGAGAATAGTAAAACAAGAGCAGCAAAGCCGCCCGATGCGCTGACAAATCCCGATAGGAGCTTCACATATCTCGTTCTCAGGGCACACCGGATGAACACTACGTACAACTAAAACCATCCCTCAAGTTTCCCCGAGGTGGCGCTGCAAGTGGCTCTAGTTTAGACCAACACTCGGAGGATCACTGGCCCGGGGGGGGGGGGTAAATAAAGATGACCCTCGGGCTCCAGAAACCCAAGGGAAAAAGGGCTAGGTGAGGCAAATGGTAAAACCAAGGTTGGGCCTTGCTGGAGGAGTTTTATTCAAAGCAAACTGTCAAGGGGGTCCCATAAATCACCCAACCGCGTAAGGAACATAAAATCCGGGAACATAACACCGGTATGATGGAAACTAGGGCGGCAAGAGTGGAACAAAACACCAGGCATAAGGCTGAGTCTTCCACCCTTTACCAAGTATATAGATCCATTAATTAAATAAGAGATATTGTGATATCCCAACATAATCCTGTCCACCATGGAGCAATCTTCAACTTCACCTGCAACTAACAACGCTATAAGAGGGGCTGAGCAAAGCAGTAACATAGCCAAGCAATGGTTTGCTAGGACGGGTGAAAAGGTTAGAGGCTGACATGGCAAATTTGGAAGGCTTGAAGAGCAAAAGATAGGTAGCGCAGCATAGCGATAGAACAAAGCAACTACCATAGCAATGATAGTAGTGAGATCCAGGGTAGTGGTCATCTTGCCTGAAATCCCGCTAGGAAGAAGAACGAGTCCATGAAGAAGACGGACGGGAGTAGATGAATGAATCCTCACAACTCCGGAACGAAACCGAAGCTAACGAGAGAAGCAAACCGGAAAGAAGCAAACAACATGGTAAACACACAAGCATAATCATGGCATGATGCACAATCAAGTATGATGCATGTCCTGTTTAATGAGGCATGGCATGGCAAAGTGCACAAACAATACTACAAATTAAGTGGAGCTCAATATGCAACGAGTTGCATATTGACGAAACACCACATCACTTATTTAGTCACTCTTGTTTATGTACCCAACAATATTAAATGTTTTTAAACATAGGAAGGGGTGAAGCATATTAAAACTACCTATCTAGGCAAGTTTAAATGAGGCCGGAACAACAAACAACAATTCCGGAAAATCCTCATGTCCATATTTTGAATTTGGTACTGTTCTGCCCTAAAACATATTTCATGTTGTTAAACAGCAAAATAAGGTGCACCAAGTTAAACTAGGCATTTTCCACCCCATTTACATATAAAGTTTATTTAAAATGGAGCTACGGTTATTTAGTTATGAAATAAATCATTTTAACATGCCATTTGAGCAAATTTAAACAAACATCATTTTAAACATTTCAAACATAGATGAAAGTAGTAGATTATGAAACTAGATAAAATTCTAAGCATTTTTCATATTTAAAACATTTTAATCCGATGCACGGTTCTGGAATTATTATATGCATGATGTTGAGGGTTTTTCTGAAAAACTGCAGTCTCTGGATAATGTCTAAATTCGCAGGCAAGGAAAAAAACACATCACGGGCCGAAACTAGCTGGAGCAGGCCCAACAGAAGGAAAAAAAAGGCAGGCGCTGGGGCCCTCACCCATGGGCTTCGGCCCGGTCGGTGGAGGAGGTCTAGCAGGCTGGTTGAGGAGCTGGAGCAGGCTAGGCCTTGGCCTGCGAGGCAGAGAGGCGCTGATGAGGCTCGCGCGGTCAACGAGGCGAGCGGTTGCATCCAGGCGAGCAAAGCAGAGGATGCGTCGACGCTGACAGCAGGTCGATGCCGTGGGGCGTCCAGCAGCGGCGGCACTTGGCGTCAGGAGGCGAGCTTGGCAGGGGCGCGGACGAGGGCCCATTCCGGCCGGATCACGCCGGATCCCGCGAGAACGGAGCGAGGGCGAAAGGGATCCACGATCGAGGAGTCGAGGCAGGCTACTGTTAACTGAAGAAAAAAATCAAAAAGCTTGGAGTGCGACGGGGAAAGGTAGAGGACGGGAGAGAATAAAGCAGAGGAGCAGGGCAGCACTGCTGGGGTGCTCACCGATGACGAGGCATCCGTCAAAGCGGTGGCGACGAGGGACTGAAGCTGGCGTTCAAACGGGGCGGCACACGAAGCAGAGGAGCGACAACATGGTGCAGCGGCGGGAGCTCCTGTTACAAGGCGCCATGGCTGCTGCCTGGGTTCCTGGACAGGGAGAGAAAGAGAGGAAAAATGAGAGAGGAGGGGGAGTACGGGAAGGAGGAGGAAAGGCAGGGAGGAGGCCGATCCTGGGGTTGCCGGCGGCGACACCGGAGGCGCGAAGACGAGGCCTGGTTAGGTGGAGGACGCTAGCGGCAGTGTGCTCCGGCGAGGAGGGATCGAGGAGCTCGGATTCCTACCTCCTAGACGAGGGAAGGCTCGGGCGCGGGGTCTCCTGCTCGGCTGCTGCAGGCACGGGAACGAGGCAGGCAAGGGGCGCTGGTCTTGCATGTGAGGAGAGATCGAGGCGCAGAGGGTATTGGGCTCCAGGTCCATGCGAGGAAGGGCGGCCTTGGATGAAGAAGGTTGCGAGGAGGCGTGGGCGCGGAGGAGATCCACTACTCTGGACCGGATAGGGAGGAGGAGGTGGTTGGCCCGGTGGATTTTTGGATCGGGATGGATCCCGAGGAAGATGGAGGATGGTCGGGGAAGGATCCCGAGGGAGTGGGTGGCGGCGCAAGGAGGGGAATGGATGGGACAAGCCCCTAGGATCTAGGGTTAGGCGTCTATTTATAGCAGGTGGGTTTTGGTTTAGGGGCATTTGGTCCCTCCGATTTTAATCGGACGGCTGAGAAAATATAGGTTAGGATGTCCAGTTAAGGAAACAGAGATATTTTGTAGATATTTGGGGAAGATCTGAAAGCAACGGTGACGACAGCCCGGGTCGGGTTCGGACAACTTTTGGACGCGCGCTAGGGGTTCTGCACTGTGCAAAGGGGTTCAAACGGACAGGCAACAAAAGAACGGTTGGTCTAAGAAAGGTCAATGGAGGCAAGGAAGAAGCGGCAACAACGAACGACTACGAGTTTTGAAAACAATGCCGATGTAATGCGAATAATGACATGAGATGAGATGCATGACATGAACAAAATGCAAAAACAAAAGACAAAAACCCAACCACAGAGGAAAATAAAATATCACATCTCCGGAAAAGACAAGAGTTGGAGTTACAAATATGGAAAGTTGTATCCGGGGCGTTACAACAGTCCACCACTACAAGAGGATCTCGTCCCGAGATCTAGGATGGCACCGGAGGGAAAAGGAAGAGGAAGATAAGAGGTAAACTAAGTTGCTTCTTCGACCAATGAGTGAAACCAAAGAACCTTGAAAGGTTGAGCAAAATGATAGAAAGAAAACAACGAAGATGAACAAAGTTGAAAACACTATGTTAGAAAAGAGGAACAAGGGATACGAGAACTTGATGGTTGCAAAGACACGAATCAAGAGTTTAATGGATAAGATAGAATTCGAAAGCACTCCGGTTAAAACAAGATGAGAGAGGAAGAATTCGGGCAGCACTCCGGTTGAACATGAAAGGAATAGAACATGAACTTGAGAAGATGGGATGATACTTGATGAAATCAACAACACACTGCCTCCGGAACTATTGAAAGAATGGCATAATGGGTAAGAAGGATTTCAGACAACACTTAGGTTGAAAATAGAGGCGAAACTTGACAAGATGAAAGAACTTGAAGAGATAACACAACATGCTGGTTAAATGGATAACCATGAAAAGAACACAATCCTCACAAAACAAGGTGATGGGTGAAGAGCACAACATCACAATGCCTCCGTAACGAAAGAATAGAAGCTAGACCGTTGGGATAAAGGGACGGAGAAGAAAATGACAACTTTTGCCACAAGAGAAGTTGGAAAGCGCCCTTCCAAGAAGGTTATAACAGAGTTGTTGGAATACCAACAACGAAATGAATAAGCTTGTAGTGGGCTTATGAAAAACGTCTCAAAATTATGAGGTGAAATTCTGCCACTAACAGAAACAATAGATTGGATTGAGGTCAACAAAGAGACGAGAGACTTATTTCACCGGGAGGATAAATGAAGAACTTGGGGTCATTTATAAGCACCATAAATAGCAACATTCCTTAGGGAAGGCTTAGGTGAAATATGACCCAAGATAACTCCAATGAAGAGATTGACGGGTTGCAAAGGCTCTCCTGGACGAAGAGAAAATGATGGGTTTAAATATCTCATTCTGAACAACTTGTGAACCTTGAAACATGAAGGAAAATTGTCAAGAATGACATAACACCACCTCAAAAGATAATGGAGAAGAATTGCAGTTCAGAACGCAAGATGAAGAATGGTTGAGCTCCTCCAATAAGAGTTTTGGCGAACACTTTGAGAAAGGAATTAAATCCTTGATGAACCACCATGTAGATCCTCCATGAAGAACTCCGGTAATAAAAGGATGATAAAAAGAAAGAGAACTTGAAAACACCAGGTGAAGCCTTGCAATGAATTAGATGGAGCATCGCGACGATATAATCGAGAAAACTTGGAACTCTGGAAAAGGAAAAGATGAAACACTAGAACGGAGAATTACTTCATCATGAACAATCTCCGAAAGAAAAGAATTGAATCACCTCAAGGAAATAAGAATAAGATTTATTGTATGCTTATCCTTCATCAAATTAAATTGATGGCAAGCAATGGATTTTGCATATTACTTATTCTCGTATAAAGGATTAAAAGAGATATAGCGCGAACTTGAGAAGGTATTGATGGAACCACCGGTGGGATTGGAAACAACGAGTGAATTGATATGATAACAAAGGAAGTGAAATGTCGAACGAACCATCGTAAAAATTGGAAAAGAGAGTAGCAAGGGCACAATTCACCGGAAAGAGTTTAAAAACGAATGAAGATACTTGAAGGGATTTAGATACATGAGAATGAAGAGAACATGAACTGATTAAAGAGTATACTTGAACGATCCACCGGTAAGATTTGGAGAACAACAGCTGAAAGCTGAGAATGAGTAATATATAGAAATGATGGCCTTCAGATGATCGAGAAAGGAAGCAACTCCTGAAATGCTCCGGATGGTTGAAAAGAATTCTTACAATCGAAAAGAATTATGAGAGGATGGCATCAAGCTTGAATTACACATCTTTGGAAGAACGGGTAAGGATTTAAGAGGGACTCTTCTTCGGTCTTCAAATGTTGAGAATGATGATGAGAACCACCATGAATTGTTGAGATACTCCGGGAGAAAATTAGAAAGGTTAAACTAACGATGAAAAGAATTTGAAAGCGATCTTGGACAAGGCATATGACTGATGGAATCCATTCTTACGTCAAAATTTGAAAAGAATTTGGGAATGGCTCCTGAATAATTAGAAGAGTCAGGTAAGATCCTGGGAAAAGACCTGTGGGTTAGGGCCCGCTGAAAAGAAACACATCGTTGAAATGATTACTTGAAAAGGAGATTGCACCGGTTGAATTAAATGGCTTGAATGAGGTAACAACCTCGAGATATCTTGAACGGATTGAGAATGGAAACACCAGTCTTGTGAGATATCTTCAGCACTCCAGAACAAATGAATAGGAAGAAGTGAATGATTAAGAGGTGCATCGGCATTTGAAAGCATTAGAAACAAGGAAAGGAATATGATGAATATCGAAAGCTTGAATTGGATCCACCAGAGAAGAAACAACAATGAAGGATGATGAACTTGAAACTGTTGAGCATCTTCATGGGAAATCACCGGATAAGAACATTGAAAGAAAAGAATGAAGAGACTTCCCACAAATAAAAGGATACATGATTACGAAATCTGAGTCCTTGAAGAAAAAGGGTGGGAGGGCGGGAAAACAAAGGTTACTTGGGGACGGATGAAACGGATACCGTTGAGAAAACTTAGAATTGATCTCACAAATGTTGAAATGATCGGATCCACTTGAAGAGAAGCACGCCAGTTGGAAAGAATTGACATGACAATCTCGATGATCAAAAGGATTAGTACTCCCATAGAAATATGAGAACACCACTTGAAAGGTATGGAATCAACACTTGACATTGAAGCAACTCAAATACCACAACTCAAAACAAAACAAAGGATTGGCTTGCAGAAATAAGCCGGAACAAATACATATGATAGAGATTTACCCAATCCCATATCAGGCATCTGTCGGAAAGATATTCTAGGAGCTACTTGAATTCCCACCTATAAACTCCCGAAACTTTCTGGTTATGCAATCTGGTGTTGGGGATACAGGGGAAGCAATATATCTCACCCAAACTAACAATCCCTACATCCAGATGTATCCGTCCGTCAACACATAACCAAGAAACCTTCGGAAATCGTGTACCTCAACCTTCGAAAAGCATCCGTTATACGAGCTATGGCAATACCCCCGAACTCCCCAGTACTGGGTGGCGTCGAGGTTATCTCACCAACAACTGCATAAAAGAGATTTTCGATGTCGGCAAAACTCAGGTATTCCAGAACTGCAACGATAAAATTGTGAGGACAACACCTCGAAGCTCAACTCCCCGGGACACTGCCACAACCCCAAAATGTTAGGAGGCACCAAGAACAATGTTCTCGTCACAGGACTATCGGAACGATTCCAAGATACCCGCGTGATCCTAAAAAAATTAGTGAAAGTTGAGGAGAGGAAAGACAAAACATCTACGTCAAGAGTCCTCACCAGAGCGACGAAGGGGGCTGAGGAGTAAAAACAATCCTACTCTCCGATACATATAATCCTAAGACTTAAAATAGTTTTTTTCTAGACTCAACAACGGCCAACAATCAAGGGGGATCCTATGGTCGGTCGAGGCTCTGATACCAACTTGTCATGCCCAAGATGCGACCTTATCCTAAAGGGACTCGAAGGTCCCACCAAGGATAGAAGCGCATATTGAAGACGCTTTTTCAAGGTGGATATCATTACATCAACATTACATAATAGATGGGGGTACATACAAGGCATATAAGTGCCACATGAATACATCAATATCATACAAGAGATCAACATTCGACTATGGATGGAACACAAACAGAAACTCAAACAACATCCACCCTGCTAGCCCAGGCTGTCGACCTGGAACCTATCCCCTGATTGAAGAAGAAGCAGAAGAAGAACTCCAAAACAAGTAAACATCGCTCTCGCGTCATGATCATCGCATAACCTGTACCTGCAACTGTTGTTGTAGTAATCTGTGAGCCACAAGGACTCAGCAATCCCATTACCATGGGTATCAAGACTAGCAAAGATTAAAGGGAAAGGAAGGGGTAAAGTGGTGAGGTTGCAGCAGCAGCTAAGCAAAATATGGTGGCTAACATATGCAAATGAGAGCAAGAAGAGAAGCAAAGGAACGGTCATGAAGTAGCAATGATCAAGAGGTGATCCTGAACTCCTACTTACGTCAAACATAACCCAAAACCTTGTTCACTCCCGGACTCCGCCGAGAAGAGACCATCATGGCTACACACACGGTTGATGCGTTTTAATTCGAATCTGGTGTCAAGTTATCTACAACCGGACATTAACAAATTCCCATCCGCCACATAACCGCAGGCACGGCTTTCGAAAGTTTATACCCTGCAGGGGTGTCCCAACTTAGCCCATGATAAGCTCTCGCGATCAACAAAGGGTATTCCTTCTCCCAGGAAGACCCGATCAGTCTCGGAATCCCGGTTTACAAGACATTTCGACAATGGTAAAACAAGATCAGCAAAGCCGCCCGATGCGCCGACAAATCCCGATAGGAGCTGCACATATCTCGTTCTCAGGGCACACCGGATGAACACTACGTACAACTAAAACCATCCCTCAAGTTTCCCCGAGGTGGCGCTGTAAGTGGCTCTAGTTTGGACCAACACTCGGAGGAGCACTGG